>NW_006409052.1:378607-403467 GCF_000296735.1 Chrysochloris asiatica | reverse complement strand
TTTGCATATTTTATTATAGTATTTGGCTTTATCTTCTCGAGCTGATCTTTTGAATTTTCTGTTCATCTCTTTCACCTCTTCAATATTTTACATGTGCATGTGATAATTGGGCAGTGAATAAGGAAGACTATAGAAGAACTGATATTTTTCAGTTTGGGTGTCCTTGGATAATATTAATAGTACCACAGACTGCTGAAAGAACAAACAAATCTGTATTGTAAGAAGAATAGCCAGAATGTTCCTTAGAAACCAGGGTGGTCAGATTTTATCTTTCATACTTCAGACATATTATCAGGAGGGAACAGTCTCTGGAGAAGAACACAATGTTTCATAAAGTTATGGGTCAGTGAAAAAGAGGAAATTCCTTAATGAGATTGATTGGCAAGGTGGTGACAGCATTGAGCTCAAGCATAGCAATGACTGTGAGGTTTGAAGAGGAATGGGCTGTGTTTCTTTCTGTTGTTCATACAGTTACTGTAAGTTGGTACTGAATTTAAGGCACATAACAACAACAAAAATGTTTGCATATATATTGTCCTTTCTTATTGTTTTATAGATATTCCTTATGTATTTTGGACATTTCATTTATGATTTATATTGCTTAAATTATCAAATATATTTCTTGTTGTTGTTAAGTGTCATTAAGTTGGTTAGTACAAACTTATAATGACCCTGTATAGGGTTTCTGAGGATAAACTGGTAGTTTTTAATCACAGACCTTGTGGTTAACAGTTTAGTGTCTATCCTACAGAGTTATACTGGACTCCACATATATTTCTAAGGAAATTATAATATAATATATATTCTTAAAAGTAGAATAATTATTTTGTTTTGCTTTTTAGAATTATGAGCACAACTTTATATTTTTTAATCCTAGTATCATTTTCCTCATTTAATATTTTCACATTTTGAACCAAATTATTCCTAAAATTTTTATCCATTTTATAGGAAAACACTGCTTTCTATAATTACACAGAAATTGAAATTTGTATGTAGCCTTTTTCATTTCAACATCAATCATGACAACAACAATGTTTAATCCATATATCTGCCTGAATACATTTACTTTTACTGAGAACATTGTGATTCTTCCCTTTTCAAACGTAAAGAATGGATTCAGGAGAAAAGGGAGAAATTTATAACTTAATATACTTTTACTTTTTCAGTTTTCCAGATCTGTGAATTAGATTTCATTTACATCATTTTAAGAGTAAAAGGCATGAATTTAAAATAAAGTCATATGTTAGGTAATAATGTTAATCTATTTAATTTTTTGCAAAAATATAGATTAATTAACATATGCTAATTCAAAATGTTTCACATGTACACTTTGGTGACACAAATTACCTATATCATATTATGTAACTACAATCAATATCCATTACCAAATTTTCCATCACTATAAGCAGAAATTCAATGTATTCAGTTCTCCAACTCCAACTTTTCTCTTCCCCCACCACTGGTAACTTCTATGAAACTTTGTCCTCTACACATTTATCTATACTAGATGCCTCACATAAGTGAGATAATACAGTTTGTGTCCTTTGGTAACTGACTTCATTAAATATAAAGTTTCCAAGGACTTCATTACGCTCCATGAGTGAGTGATGTTACACTGTATGTACATTTTACTCATTTGCTGAATGAATATTGTACTATTTGCATATTTAGACTATTATATATAATGGTGCGATTAATGAAAGCTTATGAAATGTCAACTATTTTTCTACATCAAAAAACATTATTATGAAACTGAAAAAATAATCTACAACCTGGGAGAAAGCAATTTGGAAACCATATGTCATAAAAAGTTTTTGTGTTAATAATTAGAAAAAAAAGAAAAACACAAGGAAAAAAAAATTAACAAATTACCAAGAAAGACAAAAAATCCAATTAAAAATGGGGAAAAGACCTGAATAGATAGTTTATTAATGAAGATATACAAATGGCTAACAAACACATTAAAGGTTACTCAATTTCATTAGCTATTAGCCACTGCCAGGGAGTTGATTCAGACTCATAGTGATCCAAAAGGAAAGAGTAAAAGTGATCCACAGGATTATCAAGATTTTAAATTTATTTATAGATGCATACTGCCACATCTTTCTCTCAAAGAGTGACTTTTGAGTTTGAACTGTGGACCTTTCAGGTTAGCAGTCCAGTGATTAATCATAGTGTCAATATGGCTCCTTCAGTAATCTAATTAATAAGGGAAATGCGAATCAAAACCATAATGAGATACTGCTTCATTCCCATTAGGATGGCTAAGATTAAACATAATAAAATGAAAATAAGCATGCAGAAACATTAAAAACAACAAAGAAAATAAAAACTGAAAAGAACAAGTATTGTTGAGGATCTGAAGAAACTGGAGCCCTTTTTCACTGTTAGTTGGAATTCAAAATGATACATCTTCTCTGAGAAATGGTAAGGAATTTTTACAAAAAGTCAAACATATTGACCCTGTAATTCTATATTTGGTTTTATACACAAGTCTTGAGTATAGTGACTGAAAAATACATAATTACTCTTCGCAATTCCTTGGGAAATTAACTTATCTATAAGATAATCCCATTTTGTTTCTGTTGTTTTTTGATAATAATACAGCATAAAAACTAAACATTGTATCAATTTTTGCAGTTATACTAAATGACATTGACCACATTTTTTTTTAGTTATGCAACAAATTTCACTCTGTTTCCTCATTATTGCACCACTATTAACATACTTATAATACATTTTAAACAAACTTCCTTTTCCTCATCTCTCCTGACCCTGATATACATTAATAACTTTTTGCCACTAAATGTTATCTTATTTTATGGAAGTGAAATAATATATCATTTGCTCTTTTATGAATGACTTATTTCACTCATCAAAATGTTTTATAGATTTATTCTTGTTGTGACTTACAGGCAGACCTACTTCCTCTTTATGACAGGGTAATATTGTTATATGTATATATTACAGTTGACCTATTTTGTCAATATTTTATGAGTATTTCATTTGTTTCCACCTATTAATTATTGTGAATAATGCTGCAGCGAACACTGTTATACACGTGTCTGTATTGTGTTGTGGATCTCAGGTATTTAAGTTACCTAAGAGTGGAATTTTTAGTTGTATATTCATATTTTTGAAGAATTGCCAAAGTTTTTGCACAGAGACTGTACTGAACATAATCCTACTAGTAAAGGGGGATTGGCCAAGTATCAGCATCAATGGACTCAAGCATGGCAACAATAATGAGGTTGGCCCAGGATCAGGAAGTGTTTCATTCTGCTGTGCATAACTATTTCATTCTGCTGTACTATGAGTTGGTACCGGCTTGATCGCACCTAACAACTATGAGCTTTGTATCTCATACTTTGGACATATTGTCAGGAGGGAATACTCGCTGGAAAAGGATGTCATGCTGGGTAAGATAGAGGGTCAGGGAAAAAGAGGAAGACCCCCAACGAGATGGATCGGCCAAGTGGCATCATTGATGGCATCGAATGTGGCAGTGGTAGTAAGGTTGGCCCAGGATTGGACATTGTTTTGTTCTGCTGTGCATGGGGTTGCTATGAGTCGGTTCTGACTCGACTGCACCTGACAACCAACAATGACAACCAGCAACAAAACAACAACAACAACAGTAAAGGATGTAGTTGTTGTTAGATGCCATTGAGTTGGTATCAACTCTTAGTAACCCTATGCACAACAGAAGAAAACACTGCCCAGTTCTGCACCAACTTCACAATTATTGCTATACCTGAGCTCATTGTTGCTGCCATTGTTCCAATCCATCTTATTGGTAGTCTTCCTCTTTTACTCTTCACTACACTTAGTGATTTAAGATTTTTAAAAAAATTATTGTCATTCTAATGAGGACAGATGGTATCTCATTTTGGTTTTTATTTACAACTTCCTAATAGCTTATGACCCAAGCCATGGTATTTTCAATAACCTCATATGGATGCGAAAGCTGGACAGTGAATAAGGAAGATCATAGAATAATTGCTGCTTTTGAGTTGTGGTGTTGGAGGAGAATACTGAAAGTGCCATGGACTGCCAAAAGAACCAATAGATCTGTTTTGGAAGAAGTACAGCCAGAGTGCTCCTTGGAGGCCAGGATGGCTAGGCTTCGTCTCTCCTACTTTGGACATGTAGTCCGGAGGAAACAATCGTTGGAGAAGGATGTCATGCTGGGTAGGGTGGAGGGTCAGAGAAAAAGAGGGAGACCTCCAACGAGATGGATCGGCCAGGTGGCATCATTGATGGACTCGGGGGTGGCAGCGGTGGTGAGGTTGGCCCAGGATCGAACATTGTTTCGTTCTGCTGTGCATGGAGTCGCTATGAGTCGGTTCCGACTCGATGGCACCTGACAACAAACAACAACAACAACCATCTGGACCTGGACATTTTTTGATTGAGAGTTTTTTGAACACCTGATCAATTTCTTGTTTTGTTATAGGTCTGTTCAGGTTTTCTGCTTCCTGTTTGTAATTTATCTAAACGTATCCATCTTTTCTAAGTTTTCAAATTCCTTGGAGTACAACTCTTCATAGTATTCTGTTATTATCCTTTTGATTTCCTTTGGTTCTGGTGTGACATCGCTGATGTGGCTTCTAATGCTTGTTATTTGTGTCTTCTCCCACTTTTCTTTTGTTAGGTTTGCCAATGGTCTGTCATTTTTGTTAATCCTTTCAAAGAACCAGCTTCTTGTTTTTTTGATTCTTTCAAAAGGTTTTCTGTTTTCTATTTCATTTATTTCTGCTCTAATCTTTATTATTTCTTTTCTTTGGGTGGCTCTAAGTTCCCTTTTTTGGTCTATTTCTAATTGTTGTAAATGCTGTGTTAACGTGTTCATTTTGGTTCTTTGTTCTTTTTTCATGTGTGTGTTTATTGCAATAAATTTTCTCTCAGCACCACTTTCATCATGACCCAAATATTTGGGTATGTTTTGTTTTCATTCTCACTTGTTTCTAGTAATTTTGGAATTCACATTTTGTAGGACCAAGAAGAAAACTCCATTCTGTACATTAGCCTGAACACATCCTCCTGTTTAAGGAATGTGCTAAATTAGCTCATGCTGCCTTAGAATATCCTTTCACCCCCAGCAACAGCAAGAACTAGATAAGTAGTAGACAGGACAACCCAAGGCCAGATGTCAGATGTTTTCCTTATCCTAGCCTAAGAACAAAAGACCACCAGTACTGACCAATTAAACTGTAACATTTCATACTTTGACAAATGTCAATCAATCCAAATATTGTAAAGCTGAAAAACTTAAGCTTGTTTGAAAACTCTATAAAAACTCCACTAACAAAGAGCTCAGGGCCTTTTTCTGAGTCTGCTGTGCTGGATACGGAGAAGGCCCAGGCTCGAGCTTGAATAAACAACCCTTGTGCACTTGCATCGGCATCGGCTCCTTGGTGGTCTTTGGGGACCCCGAATTCTGGGCACAAGAGTTTTATTTCTTGTACTACCCAGTCACTTTTCAGCAGGGTGTTATTCAGTTTCCATGTATTTGACTTGATTTCCTTGGTCTTCCTATTGCTGATTTCTAATTTGAAATCATTGTGGTCTTAGAAGATGCTTTGTAGTATTTTGATATTTGTAAGTTTATGGAGATTTTTTGTGTGGCCTAAAACATGGTCTATTCTGGAGAATGTTCCATATGCACTGGAAAAGTATGTGTATTGTAAAGTTGTTGGGTTGAATGCTCTGTACACATCTATGAGGTCCAGTTGGCCGATTGTGTTGTTCGGTTTTCTGTGTCTTTATCAATTTTCTTTCTGGTTGTTCTATCCATTATTTGAAAGTAGTGTATTAAAATCACCCATTATTATTGTAGATTCATCTATTTCTTTCTTCAAATCTATTAGAGTTTGCTTTATATATTTTGGAGCTCTTTCATTGGGAGCATAGATATTTATTATGGTTATTTCATATTGTTCAATTTTCCCTTTTATAATGAGATAATGTTCATTTTTATCTATTATGCTGTGTTTTACCTTAAAGTTTATTTTATCAGAGATTAGTACAGCCACTCCCGTTCATTTTTTATTGCAAAAAGCTTTGTATATTTTTTTTTCCATCCTTTAACTTTTAATCTGTTTTTGTCTCTGTGTGTGAGATGTGTCTCTTTCAGACAGCATATTGACGGATCTTGTTTTCTTATCCATACTGCCACCCTCTGTCTCTTAACAGGTGCATTTAATCTGTTTACATCCAGTGTAATTATCGTTAGGTATTGAGTAATTGCTGCCATTATGAGTTTTTTTTTTGCCATTGCTACTTTCTTTGTTCTTTGTGTTTTTCTTTTTTGAGTTCATTCTTTTTGTGTACTTTCTTGTAAGTTTCTTCATAGTTTTAATGTTTCTGTCTTCTTCTTAGATTTTCATTTTCTTGGTATGTTGAGAAGTGTTACTTTTCTTTGAGATTGTTTTATAATCCATTAAATTTTCTTTCCTTTGAGGGCAGTCTATTTTATCCTGTAATCTATCTGATTTTCTCACCATCTGGAACTCTGTTCCTACATGTTTACCTTCTTTTACATTATATTTGTTTTAATCATAGGCTGACCTCCCAGATTCCCTGTGTTTTTTCTTAGATTTTTGTTCTGTTCTCAACTCTTCCTTCTGTCAGCTTATTTCTGGAAGGTGCCACCACGTATGTGAATCTCTGGTTGTTGTCTGTTCTTGTTGGTTCTCAGTCCACAGAACTCCCTTCAGGATATTTTGTAGTGCAGGGTTGCCTTTGGAAAAATCCCTATACTTCTGTTTATCCTTGATTGTTTTGATTACACAGTCATATTTGATTGATAGCTTTTCTGGATAAAGGATTCTTGGTTGACCGTTTTGTTTTAATTTTTTCTTTCAAGGTTTTATATATGTCTCTCCTTCGTATTTTTGTTTGCATGGTTTCTGCTGAGAGATCCGAGCTTAATCTGATTTGCTTGCCTTTCTATGTAACAATTCTGTTTTCCCTAGCTGCTTTCAATATTCTCTCCTTATCTTTAATTTTGAAGACTTTGATTATAATATGTCTCAGTGATTTTCTACTGGGGTCTATATTTCCTGGGATTTGTTGAGCTTCTTGAATGTTTACCTTTTCACTTTTCAGGATGTTAGGAAAGTTTCTTCCAGCAGTTCTTCAACTATTTCCTCTGTGGACTTGTGTGATTCTTCTTGTTCTGGAATGCCAATAATTCTTAAGTTATTCCTCTACCTGTTGTCCGTCATGAATCTAAGACCTTCTTCAGATTTTTTTTTATCCTGTTTTCTGTTTGCTTTTCTATTTTAATGGTATTGAGAGACTTGTCTTCCAGCTAACTAGTTCTGCCTTCCTTCTCATCTATTCTACTACTTAGTCTTTTCAGTGTATCATTTAATTCTGATATTCTATTATTGGTCATTTGGACCTCTTTCTGTAGATTTTGATTTTTTTCCAATTCTTTGTCTATCTTACTTGATTGTTCTTGCAGTGCTTTCCTGACTTCTTCCATATTTTTCTTGACTCCATTATAAAGTGTTTTGAAACATTTTATAATCATTTTTCTGAATTCCTCTCAGGCATTTCCAAGGCCTTCCTTTCTTCCAGAATGCAATCCAGATCTACTTCTATGTCATTTGTCTCAGACATTATATCTTGTTTCTGGACATGTACTGATATGGTCATCTGCTTTTGTTTCTTGGACATGTTTAGTGTTTATTTTTAGTCTTTCTTACTTAATTGAATATGTGTTTTGGTAACATTTTATGCTTTCTGATTGCTTCCAGGTAGATATGATCTGGATGTGAGCTTCCCTTTTCACTCTTATTGCTTAACTCAGAGTAACTTTCACAGGTGTTGTCTGGCTCCCTGGTATATGGCAGTTGGTATTGGCTCTTCCCTGGGTTTTAGTGTTTTATAGAGTGTGATTGTAGCTTGATGATATCAGCAGTTGCTGTCTCTTCTTGGGCACTCTGGCAGCACTTCATATAAAATGGATCTATTGGTTCTTTTGACAGACAATGGCACTTTCCATATTCTACTCCAAAACCATAACTCAAAAGCATCAATTGCTCTAGGGTCTCCCTGATTCACTGTCCAGGTTTCACATGCATATGAGGTTATTGAAAATACCATGGCTTGGGTCAGGTGCACCTTAGTCCTCAAACTGATATCTTTTCTGTTCAACAATTTAAAAAGGTCTTGTGAAGCAGATTTGCCTAATGCAATATGTTGTTTGATTCCTTGACTGCTGTTTCCATGAGTATTGATGGTTGATACAAGGAGAATGAATTCCTTAACAACTTCAATCTTTTCTACGGTGATAAGAATTTTGTTTATTGGTGCAGTGGTGAGGAAATTTGTTTTTTGTTTTGTTTTGTTTTGTTTTTTACATTGAGATGTAATCCATAGGAATGATATGCTCTTTCATCTTCATCAGTGAGTGTTTTAAGTCTTCACTTTCAACAAGCACGGTTGTATCATCTGCATATTGCAGTCTGTTAATGAGACTTCCTCTATTCCTGATGCCACATTTCTCTTCATATAACTCAGCTTCTTCGATTATTTGTGCAGCATACAGTTTCAATAAGCATGGTGAAAGAATGCAACCTTGTCACACACCCTTCTTAATTTTAAAACATTCAGTGATCCCATGTTCTGTTTGAACAACTGACTCATGGTCCAAATATAGATTCCTCATGATCACAATTAAGTTTCCAGACTACTCATTCTTCGTAATGTTGTTCATAGCTTGTCATAATCCACACAATCAAAAGCCTTTGTGTAGTCAATAAAACACAGATAAATATCTTTCTGATCTTCTCTGCATTTAGGCAAGATGCATCAGACATTAGCAATGATATCTCTCATTTCATGGCCTCTTCTGAATCTGGCTTGAACCTCTGATAGTTCTATGTCAATGAATGCTTGCAGCTATTTCTTTTTTACCTTTAGTAAAACTATACTCACATGGGATAGCAAAGAGATTGTTGCATGATTTCTGAATTCCATAGGTCACCTCTCTTTGGAATGGGCACAAATATGGATGTCTTTTAATCAGTCAGCCAGATAGCTGTCTTTCAAATTTCTTGGCAGAGATGAGTGAATGCCTTCTTTGCCGTCTCACTTTCTTGAATGATTTCAATATTTATTCCATCAGTTCCTCATGTCTTGTTCTTTGCCAATTCCTTCAATGCACCTTAGTCTTCTTCCTTCAGTATCATTGGTTCTTGATCATATGCTACCTCTTGAAACAGTTGAACATTAATCATTTCCTTTTGGTACAGTGACCCTGTGTATTATTTCCATCTTCTCTTGATACTTTCTGCATCATTCAATACTTTGCCCAGATAATCTTTCAGTAATGGAAGTTGAGTCTTCATTTTATTGCTTCAATTCCCCAGCTTGAGAAATTCTGAGTGTTCTTCCTTTTTGATTTTCTGATTCCAGATCTTTGTACATTTTGTTGTAATTTTTGACTTTATCTTCTCAAGCTAATCTTTGCAATATGCTGTTCAGCTCTTGGACCTCTTTATTTCTTCCATTTGCTTTAGCATCTCTATGACGGATAGGAAGTTTCAGTGTCTCTTCTGATATGCATTTGAACTTTTCCTTCTTTCTTGTTTGCTTAATGACGTTTTGCTTTCTTCATGTATGATATTCTTGATGTCATCCCATAACTCTTCTAGTCTTTAGGATTTAGTGTTTAATGTATCAAATCTGTTCTTCAGATGCTCTCTAAATTCTGGTGAGATGTATTTAAGGTCATATTTTGGCTCTCGTGGATTTGCTGGCATTTTCTTCAGCTTCAGTTCGAATTTGCATAGGAGTAATTGATGGTCTGTTCCACAGTCTGCCCCTGGCATTGTTTTCATTGATGATATGGAGCTTTTCCATCGTCTCTTTCTGCAGATCTAGTCAATTTGATGTCTATGTATTCCATCTGGTGAGTTCCATGCGTATAATCGTCTCTTATGCTATATAAAGAAGGTATTTGAAATGAACAAATCACTGGTTTTGCAGAATTCTATCATTTATTCTCCAGCATCATTTCTATCACCAAGGCCATATTTTCCAACCACTGATCCTTCCTCTTTGCTCTCAACTTTTGCATTCCAATCATCAGTGAGGATCAACACATCTTGATTGCATATTTTATCAATTTCAGATTGAAAAAGTTGATAAAATTCTATTTCATCCTCATTGGCTTTAGTGGTTTTGCATAAATTTTAATAATAGTGGTATTAACTGGGTATCCCTGTAGGCACATGCATATTATCCTATCACAGACAGTATTGGACCTCATGAATGATCTGCATACGCTCTTTTTGACAGTGAAAGCAACAACATTCCTCTTCAATTTGTCATTCCTGGCATAGTAAACCATGTGGTTGTCAAATTCAAAATGGTCAGCACCAGCACATTTTGGCTCCATAATGTGAAAGATGTCAACGTTTATGCTTTCCATTTCATTTTTGACAACTTCCAATTTTCCTAGATTCATATTTCTTCCATTCCATCTTCTGATTTTCTATGGATATTTGTAACTCTTTCTCTTGATTTTGAGTTGTACCCCATCAGCATATTAAAGTCTCTTGAGCTTTTCTCCCATGAGCTTTACTCCATTTGCGTTATCATGGTCAACTGTACTTTGAGGAGGCACTTTTTTCTAAGTCGCATTTTGAGTGCCTTCCAAAATGAGGAGCTCATTTTCCAGGACTATATCTGACAGTGTTTCTCTGCTATTCTTAAGGTTTTCAGTAGCTAAAGTTTTGGAAGTAGTTCATCACACTTTCTTCCTAGACTGTCTTTGTCTGAAAGCTCATCTGAAACCTGTCCACCATGGGTTACCCTTCTGGGATTTGAGATACCAGTGGAATAACTCACAAGTCACCACAGTACAACAAACTGACAGATGAGTGGTAGACTTTTCGCTTTAAGTGGAAACTGTTACTTTAAGTGTTATAATTAGGAGGGATAACCTTGGTATATTCATTTTCATTTATCTGATCTGTTTTGAAGGTCAACTTCTTTTTGAACTTGACATCTTCAAAGTCCCTAAAAGGTATCAGCAGGGTAAGCAGCCAATTCTGTTTCACCACACTCTTGGTCTCATTCTTCTGGTGTTCCAATTTCATCCATTCCAGTTCTCTTTGATTCTGATCATTGTGCTCATTAGAGAGAGTGACTGCTGACCAAGACCGATCCTCTTCCTGGACACACAGCATGGCTCTGCTATCACCTGTATTGGTCACATGAAGATCAACACCATCCATGTGAGCCACACAAGCAGTGGCCCCAGAAAATGCCACTGGAATCACTAGGTAGTTGAGAAAAGAATTGGGATCACTGACTTGGGCCTCCAAAGAGATTTCATTGTGAAGTCTCTTGAAAGCATTGATTAAAGCCTTCACATTAATATCAGTTGACTCCCACTATTGATGTCTATAAGCTCTTGCCAGTAAGTCCTTATGCTGTTGAAGTACAGTTTGGATGCCTCCTTACTAAAGTAATCATTAGAGTGCTTGTGCCACTGGAGAATGGGTAGCAGCACACGTCCACTCTCCACTGCATTTTCAATCTCTAACAAGGTCTCATGGGACAACAAAGAGACTGCAGTATATAGTAAAAGGGTCATACACTGACCTCCTGGGATAAAGCACAGCTTTCATGACCATCAAAACCCCTAAGAGCATCCCTCTGGTCTGCCAACAGGTTGCTGCACTTCACCGGTCCTCAATGGGTGCATTTGCAGGCACTTGGTTGATGTCAAACCCCAGGACAGAACTGATGTTTTGTTATCAAATTCTGGTACTTTGAAAGAATATTCATTAGCTTTCAGGACGCTGTTGACCTGTGGCGGTGTGAGGTAAAATTTCTGTGGAGTGGACACACATCTCCTTCCTTTGGTGTATTGTCACCAGTTCCCCATCAGCCTGCAAAAGGTAGCATACACTGGATGGAGTGTGTAGCTCAGGCACCTGTGAGGAACATCAGGTGGTGATTAGCGTAAGTGTTTATGGTGGCAATAACACACAGTGCCATAGATCCTGCTCAGTTCACAGCTCCAAATTAAAGGGAAAAAACAGTTGAGATGGTACTGGCATTGCATCAGAAAACAACAGCAGGCTGGAACTTCTGACTGGGATTCCAGGCTTGGCAGGGGAAAAACCTCTTCCTTCCCTTGAGGGAGGTGGTGGCACCTGGGACCTCATCCATGCAGCCCCATGCTACTTTTCAGCATTCTACCCCTTGCCCCTCTGGTGAATTTTTTAAAATCATATTCTACTTCAGCCTGACCTTGCATATGAGCAGTTGATCCTCTGTTCTTCAGTTGGCACTTGACTTTGTATTGTCTAGTGATGTTTACCTTTTTCAATATTTCTTTCCATTGCTACAGTTAATGTGATTCTTTTGTATTCCATTTGATGACATCCATGTGCATAGTCACTTTTTATATTGTTGAAAAAGATCTTTGTAATAAATAAGGCATTGCTCTTTCAAAATTTTATCATGTGATTTCCACTATCATTTCTATCACTAAGGCACTATTTTGCAACTATGGATGCTTTCGTTTTGTTTTCATTTGTTTTTATTTCCAACATCCAGTAATAATACATCTAGATACCATGTTTGATCATTTTTAGACTAAAGAAGTTGGTTGTTGTGTTGTTAAAATTTTGTCGAGTCCATTCCGACCCTTATCGATCAAGGAAAAGCTGGTGAGCTTGAACCACCGACCTTGCAGTTCAAACAACTTTGTAGTCTGACACATTAGCCCACAGAGCCACACCAGGACTCAAAGAAGTTTGCTGTTGTCTGGGGCCATCTAGTTGGTACTGACTCATAGTGACCCTATGCACAGCACAAGGAAACACTGCCTGATCCTGGGCCAACCTTACTACTGTTGCCACACTTGAGTCCATCAATGCTGCCACTTGGGCAATCCATTACATTGGGGGTCTTCTTCTTTTTCTCTGACCCTTCACCTTACCAACCATGATATCCTTCTCTAGCGACTGGTCCCTCCTGACAATATGTCTGAAGTATAATTGATGAAGTTTGGCCATCCTGGCCTCCAAGAAACCCTCTGGCTGCACTTCGTCCAAAACAGATCTATTGGTTCTTTTGGCAGCCCATGGCATTTTCAATATTCTCCTCCAACCCCATAACTCAAAAGCATCAATTCTTCTATTGTCTTCTTTATTCATTGTCCGGCTTTCGCATGCACATGAGGTTATTGAAAATACCAAAGCTTGGGTCAGGGACACCTTAGTCTTCAAGCTGACATCTTTGCTCTTCAACACTTTCAAAAGGTCTTGTGCAGCATATTTGCCTAATGCAATACATTGTTTGATTTCTTGACAGCTGCTTCCGTGAGTTGATAGTTGATCCAAAAAGAATGAAGTCCTTGACAACTTCAATCTTTTCTCCGTTAATAAGAATGTTGTTTATTGGTCCAGTGGTGAGGATTTTTTTTTTTTCTTTACATTGAGTTGTAATCCATACCGAAGGCTGTGCTCTTTGATCTTCATCAGTGAATATTTTAAATCCTCTTCACTTTCAGCTAACAAGGTTGTATCATCTGCATGTCACAGGTTGTTAATGAGTTCCTCCAATCCTTATGACACATTTTTCTTCAGATAATCCAGCTTCTCAGATTATTTGCTTAACATACATATTGAATAAATATGGCAAAAGAATACAACCTTGTCACATAACATTCTTAATTTTCTTAAAAAAGTATTCAGTGTTAAACCATTCAAGAAGTTGGTAGATTTCTTCAATTTCACTATCACTGATGTTAGTGATTGGTGGGTAAATTTGATTAATAATTGTAATAATGGATACTACACATATTCTTCTATCAAAGGCAGCATTGTACTTCAAGATATTGAAATATTTTTTTAATTATGAATATGATGCAATTCTTCTTGAATTGCTCATTCTTGGTATGGTGGTAATGGTTATGTACTGTGCAGTCGGTTCTGACTTATAGTCACCCTGTATAGGTTTTGTGAGTTTGTAAATACTTACTGGAGCAGAAAGCCTCATCTTTTTTTCCCACAAAACTTCTGGTAGTTTCAAATTACTGACCTTGAGACTAGAAGCCCAACTTGTAACCATTATGCAACCAAAACCTCTATTCTTGGCATAGTAACCATTTAATTTAATGCTCACTAATGCCTAGGATAATGCTCTCTATTAATGCCATTTCATTTTTGGTGAATTCCAATTATCTTAGATTTATACTTCACAGTTCTGAATATTGATGAATGTATTCAGTTGTTTCTTCCCATTTGAATGTTTCCCCATCAGAAAATGAAGGTCCTTAATTTTTTACTCCATTCATATCATTAAGGTCAACTATACTTTTAAGAGGCATCACTCACCCTGTTCTAGTCTGAGTGCCTTTCAGTCTGAGAAATTCATATTCTTGCACTATTTCTGAAACTGTTCCTTGGCTATTCCTAAGGTTTTCATTAACTAACCATTCAGAAAAAGTAGCTCTGGTAGCGTAGTGGTTACGAATCGGGCTGTGAACCGCAAGGTCAGCAGTTTGAAACTACCAGCAGCTCCGCTAGAAAAAGATGAGGCTTTCTGCTCCCGTAAAGATTTACAGCCTCAGAAACACTGTACAGGGTCGCTATGGGTCGGAACCGACTCGACGGCACTTAACAACAACAACAACAATTCAGAAAAGGACCTCTACTCCTTCTTCCTAGTCTTTCTTAGTTTGGAATTTCTACTGAAGCCTACCCTCCAAGAATGCAATATTTTAAATACTGGTATTTAAAATACTGGTGGCATAACTTCCAGAATCTCAACATCATACAGACCATGACACTTTAACAAACTTACAGAAGCAAATGTGCTAGCATATAATATTCATTATTTTTTTTTTTAATTGAACATTCTGTTTTTTCACATTTTTTCAGTTGCCATGAATATAGTTCTCTTCTAATATTGACGGAAGCTATTTCAAGTTTTATGACGTAGTAATTCCTGGTGTGGCGCTGTGGGCTAATGCGTCAGACGGCAAAGTCATTTGAACTGTAAGGTTGGTGGTTCAAACTCACCAGCTGCTCCTTGAAAATCCTATATAGGATAGCTATGGGTCAGAATCGGCTCCATGGCATTTAACAACTAACAACAAAAATTCCATAGTGTGTACTATTAATGTTGTATCTGTTTAATATGTATCTCAATTTATAGTCTATCAATTATTCTAGCATTGTTTTTTGTTAATGCCTTCAACATGATGGTACTTCTTTCTTCAATACTAGTAGTCCTTGAATAAATATATGTTACTTCCAAATTTGTTGAACATTGATAAATTCCTTTTAGAACAGAGTCTGTGTTCCTTCCATCTACTTTTAATGCTTCTTGCATCATTCAGGGTTTTTTTGCCCATAAAATGCTTCAATATTGCAACTTGAGACTTGAAATTCTCTCAATTCTTTTAGCTTGATAAATGCTGGTCATGTTCTGCCCTTTTGGTTTTCTAACCCCAAGACATTGTATACTAGGTTATAACACTTTACAGTATTTTCTTTAGGACTCCAATTGAAATCTTTTGCTCAGTCTTTTAATTCATTTCTTCCATTCACATATTCATGTTATGTACTCTAAATTCAAGAGCAAATTTCAGACTCTTCTTTCATCAACTTGGTATTATCTTTACTGTCTCTTCAATGAAATTTTGCTTTCTTCATGAGTGATGTCGTTCTACAATATGTATGGTCTTCAGACATTAATGTTCAATATGTCAATTCTATTCTTGAAATGGTCTCTAAATTCAGTTGCAATATATTCAATGTTTTACTTTGGCAATCTGGGAATAACCCCACCCCCTTTGGCTTCCTTTTGAACAGTAAAGCCAATGATGATGAAATTGAGGAATTCTACCAAATTCTTCATTCTGAAATTGATCAAACATGCAATAAGTTGTATTGACAATTATAAGTAATTGGAATGCAAGTTTGGAAACAAAAAGGATCAGTAGTTGTAAAGTATTGCCTTGGTGATAGAAATGATGCTGAAGATTGCATGATAGATTTTGCAAGACCAATGATTTCTTCATTGCAAATACCTTTTTAAAACAGCATAAAAGGTGCCTGTACACATGGGCTGCACCAGATGACATACACAGAAATTAAATTGACTACATCTGTGGAAAGAGATGGTGGGAAAATTCCATATCATCTGGAAAACAAAGTCAGTAACAGAGTGTGCAGCAGATCATCATTTGCCAGTTGAGAACCAAAATATGATCTTGTACATATCCCACATGAATTTAGAGATCATCTGAAGAATAGATTTGATGTATTAGACACTAAAGATAGAAGAAAAAAAGAGTTGTGAGATGACATCAGGGACATCATACAGGAAGAAAACAAAATATCCTCAAGAAAGAATGCAGAGAAAAAAAGAAAAATGAATGTCAGAATAGACTCTGAAATTTGCTTTCCTGAGAAGAGATGGTCAAGAAACTGAAAAAAGTAAAGTGATAAAAAGCAAAATACAAAAATTTAAAAGGCAGGTGAAGAAGACAAAATCAAGTATTATAAAAAAAAAAAAAAAATGTGCAGAGACCTGGAGTTACCAAATCTAAAGGGAAGAACATGCTCAGCATTTCTGACACTGAGGATACTGTCAAAAAATAATTCAAGCCTCAACTTGCAATATTGAGGAATTCTATCTGCAAAATATTCAATGATACAGAATGCAATTAAAGTAGAAGGGAAAAAATACACAGAGTTACTGTACCAAAAACAAACGGCCAATGTTCAAACATTTCAAGAGGTAGCATATGATCCTGAACCAGTGTTACTGAAAGAAGTCCAGGTTACATTAAAGACATTGGCAAAGAAAAAAACAAACAAACAAACAAAAAAAACAAAACAAACAAAAAAAAAAAACTTTGATAATAGATGAAATATAATTGAAATCTTTCAACAAACAGATGAAGCACTGGAAACACTCATTCATATATGCCAAGTTACTCGGAGGACAACTACCTGTCTAACTGAATGGTGCTGCTGTTAGGTGCCATCAAGTCAGTACCAACTCATATTGACCTTATGCACAGCAGAATGAAACACTCTCCGATCCTGGGCCACCATCACTATTGTTGCCATGTTTGAGCATAATGATGCTGCCACATTATAAACTGGGGGTTTACCTCCGTTCCTCTGACCCTCCAACCTACTAAACATGATATCATTCTTCAGTGACTGGTCCCTTCTGACACTATGTCTGAAATAAGAGACATGAATTTTGGCAATCTTGGCCTCCAAGGACCACTCTGGCTACATTTCTTCCAACGCAGAACTGTTGGTTCTTTTGGCAGTCCGTGGCACTTTCAATATTCTCCTCTAACACCACAACTCAAATGCATCAATTCTTCTATAGTCTTCCTGATTCACTGTTCAGGTTTCACATGCATATGAGGTTTGTGAAAATACCATGGCTTGGGTCAAGTGCACCTTAGTCTTCAAGCTGGCATCTGAATGGTAGATAACAATATATGTCCCCATTCCAAAGAAATGTGAGCAAACAGAATGCTGAGGTCATTGAAAAACATCACTAACATATCGTACAAGGAAAATTTTGCTAAATATTATCCAAAAGGAGCTGCAAATGTACATTGACAGAGAAACGCCAGAGGTTCAAGTCAGATTCAGATTAGGATGTGGAACAAGGGATATCATTGCTAATGTCAGTGGATCTTGGCTAAAATCATGGAATACCTGAAAGATGTTTATCTGTGTTTTATTGACAATATAAAGTCTTTTTATAGTGTATCATAACAAATTATGGACAGCAGAGAATGAGTTGCAGAGAATGAGTATTCCAGAACACTTAATTGTGCTCATAAGGAACTTCTACAGAAACCAAGAGGCAATTGTACAAACAGAATGAGGAAATACAGAATAGTTTAAAATTTGCAAACGTGTGTGCCAGGGTTGTATTCTTTCACCATAATTCTTCAATCTGTTTGCTGAGCACATAATTCCAGAAGCTGGATAATAAAAAGAAAAATGTAGCATCAAGATTGGAGGAAGACTCATTAACAAACTGTGACATGTTGATGATCCAAACTTGTTTGTGAAAGTGAAGAGGGCTTAAAGTACTCACTGATGGAAATCAAAGATGACAGTCTTTGATATGAGTTGTACCTCAATTTAGAGAAGGTAAACAAAATTATTACTGGATCAGCATCTATATAAAGGGGGAAAAGACTGAAATTTTGAAAGACTGAAATTTTGCTAGGATCAACCATTAGCACCCATGGAAGCAGCAGTCAAGAAGTTAATTGATGTATTGTCTTAGGCAAATCTGCTGTACCAGAGCAGTTTAAACTATTCAAGAACTAAGGTGAGTTTTGGCAGCAGCAGAGGCAGAGTCAGGTAGGACAGACTTCGTGGGGGAGGGACGAAACACCCAGAAAAGCTGCTTTTACGGAACAACACCAGAGCTCTGGATTTAGCATAAGGTGCAAGGCGTCAGTTTTCCGCACCTGCCAGTGAAAAAAAATCACAGTATAAACGAAAATACTGTGATTTATTAATTGCTCAACACACAGGACTCCGTCTGTGTCCATCCCACCCAGGCAGAGTTCAGAGGGCTGGACTACAGTCAGAAAAACACAGGGAGCCTGTGCTAAAAGTTGCAGTGATATTTGCAAAAGCAGATGCAGGGGAATTCTATATTTTTTTTTTTCCTCCTGTTCCCTGTTACGCCTTCTTTACCCTGCCTGGACACCTTCAGGCAGGTGGATGCGCACCTTCACCCAAAAATATCCAGAATTGAGCCCACAGCTTATCCTATGGCAGAGAGAGAAAGAGCCCTATAATTACCAATGGCGGCTGCTTATGACAACTGCCTCTGGGTTGTAGCCCTAAAATTAACTTGTGTGGGACCCTTTACTCTGGCATATCCAGCAAGAAAAAAGTAGGCCTGTCAGGCCTGACAGAAAAACCATAAGAACAATATGTAAAACCCCAACATAAAAAGACGTAACTATTTCAAGAATTACGCTGTGCCCACGCAGATAATTAACTGACCTTCAGACACAAAAATAGTAAACAATCTTTCCCCCATTAACTTCTCAATATCTATCTAAATACCTTTATGGTGGTGAATAGAGGAGGTGCCTGAGCAAATGGACTCCCCCACCCACTGCTGGAAGCTTCTATGGTGCACACACAAGGCGACTGGTCAGTCGGCAACAGTTTTATTTTTGTGTCAAAGTGGTGGAGAGAATTCTAAAAGTGGCAAGAAAGAGGAGAAGTGTCACTTAAAGACAAGCAAATCAGATTAAGTTCTGACTTCTCAACAGAAACCATGCAGGCAAGAAGGCAATGGGGAGACATATCCAAAACCCTAAAAAAAAAAAAAAAAAAAAAATTAAACCAAGAATCGTCTCTCCAGCAAAACTGTCAATCAAATATAATGATGCAATCAAAACATTCCAGGATAAACAAAAGTTAAGAGATTTTGTTTAAGCCAATCCAGCACTTCAAAACAAACTAAAGGGTGTTCTTTGGACTGAAAACCGCAAGAACAGACAACAACCAGAGATTGACAGGCGTGGCAACACCACCAGAAATTCAGACAATGGATAACAGAGTCCTAAACAGAAATAAATAAATGAAACTACAACAATGAATTCAAAGGTGCAGGGAGGTCAACTGAAGATCAAAAATATCAATGTCAAAGAAGGGGAAAATGTAAGAACAGAGATCCAGGTGGTGAGGAAGTCAGGCAGATTACAGGATAAAATAGATTGTTGTAAATGGAGAGAAAAGTTAATAGACTATAACATAATCCCAAAGAAAGTTAATACTTCAAAAACTACCATGAAAATTAAATTCAAAGCAGAACAAGCAAACATGAAAACTAAGAAGAAACTGATAAGAAATAACACAAAAAACACAGCACAAGAAGGCATGCAGAACAAAGGAACAAACACCAATAGCAAAAATTAACATAATGGCAGCAATTAATTCATACCTATCAATAATTACATTGAATGTCAATGGATTGAAAGCATCAGTAAAGAGACAGAGAGTGACAGAATGGATAAGAAAACAAGATCCTTCAATATGCTTCCGGAAAGAGACACATCTTGTACACAAAGACAAAAACAGATTAAAAGTTAAAGGATGGAAAAAAAATATCTAAGCTAACTGCAACAATAAACAAGAAGGAGTGGCAATACTAATCTCTGATAAAGTAAACTTTAAGACAAAAATCAGCATAAGAGATAAAGAAGGACATTATCTCATGATCAAAGGGTCAGTTAATCAAGACAACAAAACCATAATAAATATCTACACTCCCAATGAAAGAGCACCAAGATATATGAAGCAAACCTTATTAGAACTGAAGAAAGAAATAGATAAATCTACAATTATAGTGGGAGATTTTAATACACCACTTTAGAAAATGGACAGAACAACCAGAAAGAAACTAGACAAAGTTACAGATTAACTAAACAGCATAATCAACCAACTTAACCTCTTAGATATTTACAGAACATTCAACCCAATATACATTCTTCTCCATGCACATTGAACATTCTACAGAATTAACCATGTGTTAGCTCACAAAGCAAATCTCCATAAATTCACAAACATGAAAATACTACAAAGCATCTTTTCAGACCACAATGCTATAAAACTAGAAATCATCAATAAAAAGGTTAAGGAAATAAAGTCAAATGTATCTAAACTGAACACACACTGCTGAAAAGTGACTTGATAATAGAATAAATTAAACGTGAATTCATAAAGTTCTTAGAAACAATGAGAATGAAAACACAACATACCAAAGTCTTTGGGTAACAGCAAAAGTGGTGCTGAAAGGAAAATTTATTGTGATAAATGTGCACATCCAAAAAGAAGAAAGAACAAAAATTAACACATAAATATAACATCTTCAACAATTGAAAACAGACCAACAAAGGGAACCTGTAGTTACCAAAAGAAAAGAAATAATAAGATAAGAGCAGAAATAATTGAGATGGAAAACAGAAACACTATAGAAAGAATCAATAGGATAAGAAACTGGTTTTTTGAAAGGATTAATAAAATTGACAAACCATTGGCAAACCTAACAAAGGAAAAGAGGGAGAAGACACACATAATTCACATTAGAAACCACATGGGAGATGTTAAAATGGAAACAAAGGAAATAAAAAGGATAACAACATAATAATATGAAGGGTTGTATTCCAACAAATTCAAACACTTAGAATAGATGGCTTTTTAGAAAAACACAAGCTTCCTAAAGTTACACAGAGTGAAGTAGAAAACATGAACAGACACATAACAAAAGAAGAAATTGATCATATCATCAAAAAACTCTCAACCAAAAGAAGTCTAGGTCCAGATGACTTCACTGGTGAGTTCTACCAAACATTCAGGAAAAAGTTGTCATCCAATTCTACTAAACTTATTCCAAAATATACAAGAAGATGGAAAACTTCCTAATACTTTCTATGAAGACAGCATAACCCTCATACCAAATTCAGGAAAAGACATCACTAAGAAACAATATTATAGACAAATATCCCTCACGAGCTCTGGTAGTGTAGTGGTTATGAGTCTGGCTGCTAACCTCAAGGACTGCAGTTTGAAACTACCAGAGGTTCCATAGGAGAAAGATGAGGCGTTCTGCTCCCATAAAGATTTACAGTTTCAGAAACACTTTGCAGCATCACTATGAGTTGGAACTGGTTCCATGGTACTTAACAACATCCCTCATGAACATATTTGCAAAAATTCTCCACAAAGTCTTAGTCACCAGAATCCAACACCACATCAAACAAATAATTCATCATGACCAAGTGGGTTTCATAAAAGTGATGCAAGGATGGTTCAACATTATTAAAACAATCAACATAATCTACCACACAAATAAAAAAAAAAAGGAAAAGAACCACATGATCATATCAACTGATGCAAAAAAGGCATGTGATGAAATCCAACATACATTCCTGACAAAAACACTCAACAAAGAGGGAACTGAAGGGAAGGAAATACCTCAATATAATTAAGAGCATATGTACAAAGCCAAAAGCCTATATCGCTCTCAATGGAAAGAAACTGAACGTTTTCTCTCTATGAATGGAAACCAGAAAAGAATGACCTCTGTCACCATTCCTATTCAATATTGTTTTGGAAGTCATAGTCAGAGCTATAGTAACAATGGCAGCACTGAATATTGACATTAGGAGAACAATGCCATTTACAATAGCAACCCAAAGGATGAAATAACTGGTGATAAATGTAAAGAGAGAAACAAAGGACTTATACTAAGGAAATCACAGAACACTATTACAAGAAATCAAAAGAGACTTACAAATTGGAAGAACATACAATATTACTGGATAGGAAGACTCAACATCATGAAAATGTCAATCCTACCCAAAGTCAAAGAGACACTAGGAAGAAAGAGTGACAAACTACTTCCAAATATTTAGTCACTGAAAACCTTATGAATAGCAGAGAAAAACTGTCAGATATAGTGATGGAAAATGAGCTCCTTAGGTTGGAAGGTACTCACATTGCAACTGGGGAAGCGCTGCATCCTAAAAAATAGAGTTGACCATGATAACATGAATGAAGCAAAGCAAATGGGAGAAAAGCTGGCGGAACCTTCATTTGCTGATGGGGCACAACTCAAAATCAAGAGGAACATATGTAAATATCCATTCATAATCAGAGCGTGGAATGTACAAAGCATGAATCTGGGAAAATTAAAAGTTGTCAAAAATGAAATGGAATGCACAAACATCGATATCTTAGGCACTAGTGAGCTGAAATGAACTGGTATGGGCCATTTTGAATCTGAAAACTAAATGGTTTACTATCCCAGGAATGACAAATTGAAGAAAAATGGTGTTGCGTTAGTCATCAAAAAGAACGTATCTAGATCAGTCAGGAGGTACAACGGTGTCTGTGATAGGATAATATCCATGAGCCTATAGGGAAGCCCAGTTAATACCACTATTATTCAAATTTACAAACCAACCACTAAACTCATTGAGGATGAAATAGAAGAAATCTGTCAATTTCTTCAATCTAAAATTGATAAGTATGCAATCAAGAATTATTGATCATTACAGATGATTGGAACACAAAGGTTGGGAGTAAAGAGGAAGCATCAGCGGTTGGAAAATATGGCCTTGGTGATAGAATTGATGCTGGAGAATGCATGATAAAATTCTGCAAAACCAATAATTTGTTCATTTAAATACCTTCTTTAGACACCATAAGAGATGACTATACACATGGACCTCACCAGATGGAATGCATAGAAATCGAATTGACTACATCTGTGGTAAGAGATGATAGAAAAGCTCCATATCATCAGTGAAAATAAGGCCAGGAAAGACTGTGGAATAGACAATCAATTACTCATATGCAAATTCAAACTAAAGATGAAGAAAATAAAAAGATGTCCATGAGAGCCAAAATGTGACCTTGTATATGTTGTTGTTGTTGTCAGGTGCCATGCAGTCAGAACCTACTCATAGTGACCCCATGCACAGCAGAACGAAACAATGTCCGATCCTGGGCCAACCTCACTACCGCTGCCAAAATTGATGCCATCAATGATGCCACCTGGGCAATCCATCTCGTTAGGGATCTTCCTCTTTTTCTCTGACCCTCCACCTTACCCAGCATGACATCCTTCTCCAGCGACTGTTTCCTCCGGACAATATGTCCAAAGTATGAGAGACGAAGCTTAGCCATCTTGGCCTCCAAGGAGCACTCTGGCTGTACTTCTTCCAAAACAGATCTATTGGTTCTTTTGGCAGTCCATGGCACTTTCAGTATTCTCCTCCAACACCACAACTCAAAGGCATCAATTCTTCTACGATCTTCCTTATTCACTGTCCAGCTTTCGCATCCATATGAGGCTATTGAAAACACCATGGCCTGGGGCAGGCACACCTTAGTCCTCAAGCTGACATCTCTGTTCTTCAGTACTTTAAAAAGTTCCTGTGCATCAGATTTGCCCAATGCAATACATCGTCTGATCTCTTGACTGCTGCTTCTGCGAGTGTTGATAATTGATCCAAGAAGAATGAAGTCCTTGATAACTTAAATCTTTTCTCCATTGATAAGAATGTTGTTTATTGGTCCAGTGGTGAGGATTTTTGTTTTCTTGACCTTGTATATATGCCACCTGAATTTAGAGATCATTTGAAGCACACATTTGATACATTAAACACTAAAGGCCAAAGACCAGAGTAGTTGTGGGATGACATCAAGAACATCATACATGAAGAAAGCAAAAAGTCATTAAGAAGACAATCAAAAGGAAAAGATCAAAATGGATGTCAAAAAAGACACAAATTTGTTCTCCACCACAGAGATGTTAAAGCAAATGGAAGAAATGAGGAGGTCCAAAATCTGAACAGAAATTTCAAAGATCAGGTCGAGAATATAAAGTCAAATATTACAACAAAATGTGCAAAGACCTAGAATCAGAAAACAAACAAACAAAAAAGCTTCTCAGCATTTCTCAATCTGGGGGAAGTGAAGAAAAAATTCAAGCCTCGGATTTCGTTATTGAAAGATTCCCTAGGCAAATTAATGAATGATGAAGAAAGCATCAAGAGAAGATGGGAGGAATACACAAAGTCACTGAACCAAAAGGAAATGGTTAATGTTCAACCGTTTCAAGAGGTAGCATATGATCAATAGCTAATGATACCGAAGAAAGAAGTCCAAGGTGCATTGAAGGAATTGGCAAAGAACATGGCACCAGGAATTGATGGAATAAAATTGAAATCTTTCAAGAAAGTGAGGCGGCACAGGAGGCACTCACTCATCTCTGCTAAGAAATTTGGAAGACAACTA
>NW_006409052.1:376389-378427 GCF_000296735.1 Chrysochloris asiatica | reverse complement strand
TCATCAGACAATCTCTTTGATGTCCCATGTGAGTAAAATTTTGTTAAAGGTAATACAGAAACGGCTACAATCATACATTGACAGAGAACTTCTAGAAGTTCAAGCTGGATTCAGAAGAGGCCGTGGAATGAGGGACATCATTGCTGATGTCTGATGGATCTTAGCTGAAAGCAGAGAATATCAGAAAGATGTTTATCGGTGCTTTATTGACTATGCAAAGTCTTTCTATTGTGTGTGGATCATGACAAGCTATGGACAAAATTGTGAAGTATGAATATTCTGGAACACTTAATTTTGCTCATGAGGAATCTGTACCTGGACCAAGAGGTAGTTGTTCGAAGAGAATAACACTGAATGTTTTAAAATTTAAAAAGCATGCGGCAAGGTTGTATTATTTCATTATATTTATTCAAACTGTATGCTGAGAGAATAATTGAAGAAGCTGAGAGAATAATTGCATCAGGATTGGAGAAAGACTCATTAACAACCTGCGATATGCAGATGATACAACCTTGTTAGCTGAAATTGAAGAAGATTTAAAACATTTACTGATGAAGATCAAAGAGCACAGCCTTCGGTATGGATTACATCTCAATAAAAATCCTCACCACTGGACCAATAAAAATATTCTTATCAACAGAGAAAAGATTGAAGTTCTCAAGGACTTCTTTCTTCTTGGATCAGCTATCAACAGTCATGGCAACAGCAGTCAGGAAATGAAATGATGTATTGCATTAGGCAAATCTGCTGCACAAGACCTTTTTAAAGTGTTGAAGAGCAAACATGTCTTTGCTAAGGTGCACCTGACCCAAGTCATCATATTTCCAATAACTACATATGCATGCAAAAGCTGGAGAGTGAATATGATAGACTCTGGAAGCATTGAGGTATTTGAGTCATAGTGTTGGAGGAAAATATTGAAAACACCATGGGCTTCCAAAAGAACCAAGAGATCCATTTTGGAAGAAGTGCATACAGAGTGTTCCTTGGATGCCATGATGGTCGAACTTCATTTCTCATATTTCAGACATATTGTCAGGAGGAACCAGTCACTGGAGAAGGATATCATGTTTGGTAAGTTGGAGGGTCAGAGAAAAAGAGGAAGACCCCCAACGAAATGGATTAGCCAAGGGCCATCATCAATGGACTCAAACATGTCAACAGTAATGAGGTTGGCCTAGGTTCGGACAGTGTTTTGTTCTGCTGTGCATAAGGTCGCTATAGTCGGTACCGACTCAATGCCACCTAAAACAACAGCAACAACAACAACAACTGAAAGCATTTTACAAATATAATGTAATCCTACTCCAGAGTCCAGCAACATTCTTCAAAGAGATGGTTAAGACAATTACAAACATTATATGGAAATGTAAGAGAACCAGGATAAACAAAGCACTGTTGAAGAAGAAGAGTAAAGTTGGAAGCCTCCCACTCTCTGATTTCAAAATATACTACATGGCTACAGTGGTCAAAACAGCCTTGTACTGGTACAATGAAAGATACATTGATCAATGGAACAGAATCGAATATCCAGAAACTAACCCATCCACATACCCAACTGATTTTCAACAAAGTGCCTAGGTATATTGCATGGGGATGAGATAGTCTATTTAACAAATGGTGATGGCAGAATTGGAAATTGATATGCATAAGATTTAATGTGAATCCCAAAATTATGAAGGTCATCAATGAAAAAGATAGGGACAAATGTGAGTTCTCTAATACAGGGAATACACAGATTATCAAACATTTTGAAAAGTATACAAACAAAAGTACACAAAACAGATGTTTGGGACATAGCAAAAATTAAAAACTTACGTATATCAAAAGATTTCACCAAAAGAGTAAAAATGGAACCCACAGAATGGGAAAAATGTTTTGCAACAACACATCAGACAAAGGACTCATTTTTATAATATATAGGAAACTGCAACACCACTAAAAGAAAAAGACAACCCAATTAAAAAATGAGCACAGGACATGAACAGACACTTCACCAAGGAAGAGCTCTGGGCAGCAAAAAAACATATGAAGAAAC
>NW_006409052.1:369241-376042 GCF_000296735.1 Chrysochloris asiatica | reverse complement strand
ATGGAGACAACCTAAGTGCCAATCAGTTGAAGAACGGATAAACGAACTGTGGTACATACACACAATAGAATACTAAACTACCTTGAAGAAAACAAAGGAATCTGCAAGTCTCCGCATAACATGGATGAACCATGAGGACATTATGCTGAGTGAAATTAGTCAGTCACAAAAAGAGAAATACTGCATAGGGCCATTATTGTAAAAGAGTAAGAAAAAGAACCCCCTCTAAAAGGGGGAAAAATTTATATATATATTTGCTGATCACCAGGATGTATGGGATGAGAATAGGGGAGGAAGGAAGGGGATGATAGAGCAGAGGGTAGGGAATAAACACAGGATAGCTTGGGTGCTGGAGGGGAGAGGGGGAACAATACATGAGAAGGGAGAGGGGGATGGAAGTATAAAGCTGATGGAGAACACTTAGGCAGGTCCACATGGGCTAAGTGGGACAGAGGTAAATTATGATGTATGAGGCTTTCTGCTCACGTAAAGATTTACATCGTCGGAAACCCTGTACAGGGTCTCTATGGGTAAGAACCCACTTGACAGCACTTAACAACAACAACAATCAGAAAATGATCAAACATGCAGTCAAGATAGATTGATCATTACTGGCCTTTGGAATGCAAAGGATGGAAATAAAGAGGAAGTAACAGTAGTTGGAAAATCTGGCCTTGGTGATAGAAACAATGCTGGAGATTGTATGCTAGAATTTTGCAAGATGAATGTTTTCTTCACTGAAATTGTTTTTTTAAACAGCATAAAAGATGACTATACATATGGACCTCACCAGATGAAATTCACAGAAATCAAATTGATTATATCTTTGGAACGAGACAGTGGAAAATCTCTGTATCATTAGTCAAGAGAGGTTCTGAAACTTACTCTTCAGGCTAGAGATGCTAAACAAAATGGAAAATTGAAGAGGTACAAGAACAGAACAGAAAATATCAAAGGTCAACTCGAGAAGACAAAGTTAAATATTGTAGCAAAATGTGCAAAGACCTGGAGATAGAAAACCAAAAGGGAAGAACATGCTCAACATTTCTCAAGCTGAGGAAATTGAGGAAGAAATTCAAGCCTCAACTTGCTGTATTAAAGGATTCTCTGGACAAATTAGTGAATGATGCAAAAAGCGTCAAATGAAGATTGAAAGAATACAAATGAAGATGGAAGGAATACAGAGAGTCACAACATTAACTGGAAAAGATATTATATTTTGTAAAATGAAGGGTAAGAGACAAACAGGAAGACCCCCAGAGAGATGAATTGACACAGTGTTACAATCAATGGATTGTTGGTCCAATGAAGTGCTTCCTTCTGTTGTGCATTGGTTCTCTATGAGTCAGTGCAGACTTGAGGGTACCTTAAAACCAACAAACAAAAAAACCACATCACTTTTGAAGCATTCAAGTGCTAACTGAAAAGTCTGCGTTCCAACCCAATAGGCTCTCTGTGGGAGAGAGATATTATAATAAGCTTTTGCTAAGATTTCAGCCTTAGAAACCCTATAGATCTGTTCTTTTCCGTCCTATAAATCAGAATTGATTCAATGGAAACGTGCTTACTGTCTTTTCTTTCTAACATTAATAGATCATTATATTAATCTATGTTATATTTGTAAGGAGAATGTATATATAGAATCTTGTGACATGTATGTTTTTATACTATCTATAAAAGTTGGGCAATTATTTTTATCTGCCATGCAAAAAATAGAAAGAAAACTCTCTAATTCCAGTGCATTAAAAATGTTAATATTCCATATAAACCTCTTTGTATATAAGTTGCAAGTTATTAAGACTTAATAATGATTTTGAAACTTGAATATCACCTCAGCCCCTGCATAGAATTACCACAATGTATCTGATTGTATGGAGAAATTACATCTGATTATGATAGTCTAAAATTATTTCCATTTGGAGCTAAGATTGTCAAAGAATAGTAACAACATTTTTCATCATTGGATAAATAATAACTTGTTAAAATTGTGTTTTAAATTGATATATTTATGAGGAAAATGTAGTTTGTATTTATAAGGAATTAATTTCTTTGAAATCTTAATTTGTTTTCTCTTTGCAAATAATTGTACTACTCTACGTTAATTCATCAATACGCTTCATATAGACCTGTTTCATATGTATGAGGCCATTTTGTACGCAAAGCAAAAAACACCGACTGACTATTCTTCAAATTATTTGATATGAAAGAAACCACCCTACCACTTAGTTTTCTAATATCCTTATGATTAAATCACCTGAGTATAAAGAGACTTCAACCATGCACCCACTAAATGGTTTATCATAAGACTTATCATAGTGTACATAACATGATGGCCTTACTTCTTTTCCTTACTTTAAGTAATATTAAAGTACTACAAGAGTCTTGCCCTATCTCCTTTCATCATGTCCATCCAGGCAGATTGGCAACAACTCAATGGAGATTCTAACTACTCCTGCACCCTCTGGAACAAGGAACCCTCTTGAAAGGTTGTAAGCTAGTCACTTCTTGCCTTTGTAGACCCACTCCCCACCTTTTTGGGTAGACAATGTCTAAGTTGTCCATCCCTGTCAACCTTGCATACCAAGAGGGTGTGAATGATCCACTTTTTAAAGATTTGTTCCCTCTTGTGAGCTACTACATCCATAAGTATAGGTCAAGTTCATCAAATTGTAGCTGATTACTCTTTTTCCCCCTCTTTTTTCTTCTTCTAGTCAAATTCTTATCATCCAGCCATTGAAGCCAGAACAAGTGGGTACTATATGCAACTATGGGTGTTCTTGTGCATCTCCCCTCACTTCATATCAGCTGGACACTTCTCTCTATGCTCCAGTCCTCTGTGGCCATGTCACTGTCAATGGGCCCAGAAGTTCCCAGGTCTTGCCATACTGCTGGCCAACCAGGTCTTAATCTAGATTCACAGGAGTCTTTTGAACGTGGTAATCTGGGTTTACAGGAGTCTTTTGAATGTGGTCAGTCTTAGCTCAAAACACCTTGCTGTTTTTCCCCACTTCCCTTTGTCAATGACCAAGTTGGTCACCAGCCAGACCACATGCCTGCTCATGTATTTCTATTGAGTCTTAGTCTTGAAGGGGGTTTGCCCTGAGGGGACCCAACTGCTTGCTTTGATGTCTCCCTGCAAACAACTTGCTTATTCTTGTAATAGTTAATCAGACTGCCATATTGTTTTTGATCCCAGTCTCTCTGCATCCTTGTCAGCATTTATTGTCCTCTACTTTTTTGATCTTTGATGTTATTGCTGGTGTAAGGTGATATTTTATTGTTGTTTTGATTTGCATCTCTCTAATGACTAGTCCTGCTGTGGCACTGTGGGTTAATGTGTCAGACTGCAAAGTCATTTGAACTGCAAGGTTGGCGGTTCAAGCTCACCAGCTGTTCCTAGGAAATCCTATACAGGGTTGTTATGGGTTGGAATCGACTCGACAGCACTTAACAACAACAACAATGGCTAGTGATCATGAACATTTCTTCAAATGTTTGCTGGCTACCCAGATCTCCACCCATGTGAATTGTCTGTTCATGTTCTGGGCCCTTTTTTTATTGGGTTATTTATCTTTTTCTTGTAAAGGTGTTGTAGTTTCCTATTTATTTTAGAAATGAGTCCCTTGTCTGATGTGTCGTTGCAAAAGATTGTTTCCCATTGTGGATTCCCTTTTTACTCCTTTGGGTAAATTCATTTGATGCACATACATTTTTATTTTCAGTATGTCCCAATCATCTACTTTTGTTTGTGTAGTTTTCAAAATGTTTGTTAGTCTTTATATGCCCCGAAGTAGAGCCCTCAGATTTGTCCCTATTTTTTCACTGATAACCTTTATATTTCTGGGATTCACATTTAGGTCTTTAATCCATGCTGAGTTGGTTTTTTTATAAGGCATGAGATAAAGGTCTTGTTTCAATCTTTTACATGTCTCTTTCCTTTTCTGCCAGCACCATCTGTTGAAGAGCTTATCATGCCCCATGTAATATATTTAGGTACTTTGTTGAAAATCAGTTTGCTGTATGTGGAGGGGTTAATTTCTGGATTCTTTATTCTGTTCCACTGGTCAATATATCTTTAATTGTACTAGTGCCAAACTCTTTGGACCACTGTAGCCATGTAATAAACTTTGAAAACAGGGAGTGAGAGGTTTCCAACCTTATTATTATTCTAAAGAAGTGTTTTCCTTTACTGGGTCTCTCTCCTTACCATATAGTTTGAGATTGTTTTTTCCATCCCTTTGAGGAATGTTGTTGGAATCTGGATTGGGATTGCATTATATGTGTAATATGCTTTGGGCAGTATTAACATTTTCACAATGTTATGTCTTTCTATCCAGGAACATGATATATTCTTGCACTTTTTTAAGTCTATTTTGGTTTCATGTAGTAGTCTTTTGTAGTGTTATTTGTATAAGTCTTTTGTTTCTCTGGTTACATTTATTCATAGTTATTTCATCCTTTGAGTGACTAATATAAATGCTATTACTTTTCTAATGTCCTTGTCAGCGCTGTCATTGTTACTATAGAGAAATGCAACTTATTTTTGTGTGTTGATCTTATACCATTTCACTTTGCTGAATCTTCCAACGAGGTCTAGCAAATTTTTCACTGAGTCTTACGGTTTTCTATGTATAGGATCATATCGTCTGTAAATAGAAAGTGTTTTACTCCTTCTTTGCCAATTTGGATGCCTTTAATTTCCCTATCTTTCTGTATAACTCTGGAAAAGATTTCCAGCACAATATTGAATTGGAGTGGTGACAATGGACATACTTGTCTGGTTCCTGTTTGCAGACGGAAGGCTTTCAGTTTCTCTCCACTGAGAGTAATGTAAGCTTTTGGATTTGCACATATGCTCTTAATTATGTTGAGGAATTTCCCTTCAATTCCCACTTTGTTGAGTGTTTTTTATCAGGGATGGATGTTGGATTTTGTCAAAAGCCTTTATTGCATCAATTGTTTTGATTATGTGATTATTTTTGTTTTGCTTATTTATATGATGGATAGCAATGATTTTTTTTTGTTGCTGCACCATCCTTGCATCCCTGATATGAATCCCACCTGGTCATGATGTATTATTTTTCTGATGTGCTGTTGGAATCTCTTGGCTATGATTTTGTTGAGAATTTTTGCATCTATGTTCATGAGGGATATTGGTCTTAAATTTTATTTCTTAGTGATGTCCTTCCCTGGTTTTGGTATGAGGGTTATGCTTGCTTCATAAAATATATTAAGAAGTTTTCAGTCCTTTTCTATATTCTGCAATAATTTAAGTAGGACTGGTGACAGCACTTTCCTGAATATTTGGTAGAACTCACCAGTGAAGTCATCTGGACCTGGACTTCTTTAGGTTGGGAGGACTTGATCAATTTCTTATAATGTTATAGGTCTGTTCAGGTTTTCTACTTCACAGTGTGTAAGTTTAGGTAGGTTGTGTTTTTCTACAAATGTATCCAACTCTTCTAAATTTTCAAATTTTTTGGAGTACAAGTCTTCATAGTATTCTGTTATTACCCTTTTGATTTCCTTTGGTTCCATTGTAACATTGCGCATGTGATTTCTTATGCGTGTTTTTTGTGTATTCTCCCTCTTTTCTTTTGCTAGCTTTGCCAATGTTTTGTCAATTTTATTAATCCTTTCAAAGAAGCAGCTTCTTATGTTCTGTTGATTCTTTCTATAGTTTTTTCTGTTTTCTATCTCATTTATTTCTGCTCTTATCTTTATTATTTCTTCTATTTGTTGACTGTAGATTCCCTCTGTTAGTCTGTTTCTAATTGTTGGAGATGTTGTGTTAATGTGTTAATTTTGGTTCTTTCCTCTTTTTGGCTCTGTGCATTTATCACAATAAATTGTCCTCTCAGTTCAGCTATCACTGTGGCCCAAAGATTTTGGTATGTTGTGTTTTCATTATCGTTTGTTTCTAGGAACTTTGTGAATTCATATTTAATTTCTGCTTTTACCCAGTCACTTTTCAGCAGGGATTTGTTTTTATTTCCTTGGTCTTCATATTGTTGATTTCTAGTTTAATAGCATTGTGGTCTGAAAAGATGCTTTGTCGCATTATGATGTTTGTAAACTTATGGAGGCTTCCTTTGTGACCTAACACATGTTAAATTCTGAAGAATGTTCCATGTGCACTGGAGAAGAATGTATTTTGTGATATTGTTGGGTTGAATGTGCTGTATGTATCTATGAGATCAAGTTGACTGATTGTATTGTTAAGTTCCTCTGTAACTTTATTGAGTTTCTTTCAGGTTGTTCTGTCACTTTTCGAGAGTGGTGAAATAAAATCTCCCACTAAAATTGTAGTACTTGGTTTTATCTTCTCGAGCTGATCTTTGAAATTTTCTGTTCAGCTCTTGGACTGCTTCAATTCTTCCATTTGCTTTAGCTTCTCTATGCTGGAGAGCAAGTTTCAGAGTCTCTGATGACATCCATTTTGACCTTTTCCTTATTTCTTGTCTGCTTAATGACCTTCTGCTCTCTTCATGTATGATGTTCTTGATGTCATCCCACAACTCTTCTGGTCTTCAGTCCTTAGTGTTTAATGCACCAAATCTGTTCTTCAGATGGTCTCTAAATTCAGGTAGGATAAATTCAATGTCATACTTTGGCTCTCGGGGGCTTGATTTCATTTTCTTCAGCTCCAGTTTGAATTTGCATGTGAGTAATTGATGGTCTGTTCCCCAGTCTGCCCCTGGCCTTGTTTTCACTGATGATATGGAGCCTTTCCATCTTCTCTTTCCACAACCTGTGATAGGCAGATGATGCAACCTTGCTTTCTGAAAGTGAAGAGGACTT
>NW_006409052.1:366272-368680 GCF_000296735.1 Chrysochloris asiatica | reverse complement strand
GAAGAAGTGCAGCCAGAGTGCTCCTTGGAGGCCAGGATGGCTAAGCTCCATCTCTCATACTTTGGACATATTGTCAGGAGGAAACAGTCGCTGGAAAAGGATGTCATCCTGGGTAAAATGGAAGGTCAGAGAAAAATAGGAAGACCCCCAACATGATGGATCAGCCAGGTGGCATCATTGATGGCATCAAGTGTGACAGCAGTAGTGAGGTTGGCCCAGGATCGGACATTTTTTTGTTCTCCTGTGCATGGGGTTGCTATGAGTCGGTTCTGACTCAATGGTACCTGACAACAACAACACAAATGTATATTTATCTATTTCTTTCTTCAATTCTAGTAAGATTTGCTTCATATATCTTGATGCTCTTTTATTGGGAGCATAGATATTTATTATGGTTATGTCATCTGGCTCAATTGATCCTATGATCATGAGATATTGTGCTTCTTTATCTGTTATGCTGTTTTCTTAAAGTGTACTGTGGGAGTCCAGCTCTTGCAGGGTCGAGGGACACGAGAGGAGACGCGGAGTCAGCAAAAATGAAAGCAATCACAGAGCCTCTGCTTAGTTGGCTGATGGAGCTCTCTCTCTTTTTTTCTCTGCCCCGGCTCAGCAAGTCTTTATTTTTATACTTAAAATCACACAATGCATAATGATTTAATATTTTGATATTTCCTTGAATTATTACACATTTGTAATTGTAACATTCTTTTACCTTGTGATTACAGAACATTAACAAAAGTATTTCTATGGTGTTCAACCTGACCTTTCCAACATCCTGTCTTTTCTAACCATTAAGCATTCTTCTCTTAACATTATCTCCTCTCCTACATGATAGATTGTTTCTTCTTATTCCCTCTGAAAGATCAAGTTAAACTTTACACCAATTATTTCCACTTACCAGACCTCCAATTACATCCTCTTAGTAACATAAGTTTCTATTAATTGTCAATGCCTACACTGCTTTATTTTTTCTACTAGCTAATTGTCAATTTTCTATCCTACATAATGTACTACTATTTTTTATAACAAAAGAATTACTAACGTCTACTCAATTATCTCGTTCTTCTGCCGTATTCAGTAAATTGCTGAACCACAGTGTCCCTATCTTTCTCTTCTTTTAAGGCTTTGGGGCATGTTAAGAAAAAGGCCCAACCTGACCAATAGTTGCAGGAAGGGGATATTATTAAGTTTTGACCACCTTTCACTTATGTTCAGCATTCTCTGCTTATTCACTTAGGTGCCTGTATGTAATAGTGGGGGTTTGTAAATTCTGGCTGGTAATTGATTGTGGTGAGGTCTACAGGGCTTGGTCAGCTTAACTTTAGTTTGTTATCTGCTTTTGTGATCTCATAAATGCAGTTCCTTTGTACTTAGGTTTTCTGTGAATGGGAGTAGCACATACAATTTCCTTTGAATTCAATCCACCGAAGCTGAAAACAATTGTTGCTAGACCAGTTTTTTCCTGAGGTTTATAGCGCTCATAGTAAAAGACTGTGAATATGGCCATATTATATATTTTTACAAATGAATTCAAAGTTACCCTAAAGAGAAGATAGAAAGCAACTTCTGAGAATTACCTGCCTTGCATGATATCTCTCTTTTTGCTGGAACCGTGTCAAACAGCAGAAGCCAAGCTGCTTCTCACATTCAAGCCGCTTCCCACAGTGTACTTTACCTGAGATTAATATTGCCACTCCTACTTGTTTATTGTTTCAGTTATCTTGGTATATTTTTTTTTCCATCTTTTAACTTTTAGTCTGTTTTTGTCTTTGTCTGTAAGGTATGTCTCTTGCAGGAAGCATATTGAAGGGTCTTGTTTTCTCATCCATTCTGCCACTCCCTGTCTCTTCAATGCATTCAATCCATTGAGATTCAATGTAATTATCAATTGTTGTTGTTGTCAGGTGCCATCGAGTCTGAACCGACTCATAGTGACCCCATGCACAGCAGAATGAAAAAAATGTCTGATCCTGGGCCAACCTCACTACACTGCCACACTGAGTCCACCAATGCTGCCACCTGGCCTATCCATCTTGTTGCTCAGCATATAGGTTGAAAAAGTATGGTGAAAGAATACAACCTTGTCACACACCTTTATTAATTTTTAAATATTCAGTGTTCCCACGTTCTGTTCAAACAACTGCTTCTTGGTCCAGGTACAAACTCCTCATGAGCACAATTAATGTTCCGGAATACTCCTACTTAGCAATGTTTTTGTCCATAGCTTGTCACGATCCACAAAATCCAAAGCCTTTGTATAGTCAATAAAGCATAGGTAAACATCTTTCTGATATTCTCTGCTTTCAACCAAGATCCATCATACATCAGCAGTGATATGTCTCGTAACATGGCATCTTCTGAATCCAGCTTGAACCTCTGGAAGTTCTCTGTCAATGTATGATTGTAGC
>NW_006409052.1:363768-365358 GCF_000296735.1 Chrysochloris asiatica | reverse complement strand
CCTGGCCTTTTTTTCACTGATGATATGGAGCTTTTTCATCTTATCTTTCCACAGATGTAGTCTATTTGATTTCTATATGTTCTATCTGGTGAGGTCCATGTGTATAGTCATCTCTTATACTGTCTAAAGAAGGTATTTGAAAGAAACAAATCATTTGTCTTGCAGAAATCTATTATTCGTTCTCCAGCATCATTTCTATCACCAAGGCCATATTTTCTAACTACTGGTCCTTCCTCTTTGCTCCCAACCTTTGCATTCCAATCACAAGTAATGAGCAATACATTTTGATTGTATGTTTGATTGATTTCAGATTGAAGAAGTTGATAGAATTTTTCTATTTCATCCTCACTGGCTTTAGTAGTTTGTGCATTGATTTGAATAATAATGGTATTAACTGGGCTTCCCTGTAGGCACATGGATATTATCCTATCACTTACAGCATTGTACCTCATAACTGATCTGGATACGTTCTTTTTGACAATGAATGCAACACCATTCCTTTTCAATTTGTCATTCTTTGCATAGTAAACCATGTGCTTGTCAGATTCAAAATGGTTAATACCAGTCTATTTTAGCTCACTAATGCCTAAGATATCGATGTTGATGCATTCCATTTCATTTTTGACAACTTCCAATTTTCCCAGATTCATACTTCATAAATTTCAAGTTCTGATTTTCAATGGATGTTTACAGCTGTTTCTCTTCATTTTGAGTTTTGGCCTATCAGCAAATGAAGGTTCTGTGGCCTTTTCTCCCATGAACTTAACTCTTTTCTCTTCATCATAGACAACTCTACTTTGAGGAGGCATCTCTTCCCCAGTCACATTTTGAGTGCCTTCCAACCTGAGCGGCTCATTTTCCGGCCCTTTATTTGACAGTGTTTCTCTGCTATTCATAAGGTTTTCAGTGAATAGTGATTTGGAAGTAATTCGTCATTCGTTCTTCCTAGTCTGTCTTTGTCTGGAAGCTCATGTGAAACCTGTCCACCATGGGTGACCCTGCTGGTTATTTAAAATACCGGTGGCATTGCCCTAAGAATCACAGCAACTCAAGCCACCACAGCACCATAGACAGACGAGTGGTGGCTGTTTGGTTTTATGTGAAACTCTCACTTTAAATTTCAATATCAATCCTGATACAATCAAGATGCTCTCTCCCAATATGGCGACTCTGGGAACAGCTGAGCATATTGACTAGAAAACAATGCATTTCTGGATTCTCCTACATATTCCCCCAGCTGTAAGCCCTCCAGTCCTCCAAACATACCTTTATATGTGTTTCAGTATTCCAGCACCATTCCCTGAGCCTTCCTTGCCTGGTATTCCATGTTATAATTGATGAAGCTCCTCACTGCATGTCAATTTGATTTCAGGAGGAGGTACTGACCATAATTATTGATGTTGTTGTTGTTGTCAGGTGCCATCGAGTTGGAACCGACTCATAGCGACCCCATGCACAGCAGACCGAAAAAATGCTCGATCCTGGGCCAACCTCATCACCGCTGCCACCCCCGAGTCCATCAATGATGCCACCTGGCCGATCCATCTCGTTGGAGGTCTTCCTCTTTTTCTCTGACCCTCCACCCTACCC
>NW_006409052.1:360200-362318 GCF_000296735.1 Chrysochloris asiatica | reverse complement strand
CGAAAGTCGAGGCTTGAATTTTTTCTTCAGTTCCCCCAGCTTGAGAAATACTGCCCGTGTTCTTCCCTTTTGGTTTTCTAACTCTTATTATATTATTGATAGGTATGAATTAATCGCTGCCATTATGCTACCTTTTTGGTAGTGTTGTTCATTCCTTTGTGCTCAATGCCTTCTTGTGCTGTTTTTGTGCTAATTCTTGTCAGTTTTAATGTTTACTTGTTCTGCTTAGAAGTTCATTTTCAAGGTAAATTGTGAAGTTTTAACTTTCTTTGAGGTTACCTTATAATGTATTAACTTTTCTTGCTTTTTATGACAATCTATTGAATCCTGTAATCTTCCTGACCTCCTTAGTATGTGGATCTCTGCTCTTACACTTTTCCTTTCTTTTACATTGTTATTATTTTGATCTCCTTTTGACCTCTGAGCTTCTTTGAATTCATTGTTGTAATTTTATTCGATACTGGACTCTGCTCTCCATCATCTGAGTTTCAGGTGGTGTTGCCACACCTGGTAATCTGTACTTGTTGTCTTTTCTTGATGGTTTTCATTCCAATGGACTTTTAGGATATTTTGAAGTGCTGGATTGGCTTTCAAAAAATCTCTTAGCTTGTGTTTTTCCTGGTATGTTTTGATTGCACCATTATATTTGATTGACAGTTTTGCTGGATAGATGATTCTTGGTTGGCAGTTTTTTGGTTTTTTTTTTTTTTCTTTTAGGATTTTCTATATATCTTCCCATTACCTTCTTGCCTGCATGGACTCTGTTGACTAGTCAGAGCTTAATAGGATTTCCTTGACTTTGTAAGTAACATTTTTCTTTTTCTGGCTTCTTTTAGCATTATCTCCTTGTCTTTGATTTTAGATAGCTTAATTATTATATATCTTGGTGATTTTTTTTTTTTTTTTTAAGTCTCTATCCTTTCTTCAGTATGTTTGACTTTTTGAATGTATATATTCTCATCTTTGAAGATGTTAGGGAAATTTTCTTCCAGAAACTCTTCAACTCTTCCCTCTCTGGACTTCTCTGTTTCTTCCTATTCCAGAATGCCAATAATTCTTAAATTGTTCCTGTTCATGTTATCCAGCATGAATCTTAGACCTTTCAGATTTCTTTATCCTTTTTTTCTGCTTTATCTTCTTCTATCTTAACAGTATTGAGAGATTTGTCTTCTAGCTCACTGATTCTGGCTTCCATCTCTTCAACTCTGCTCCTTTCCCCTTTCAGTGTATTATCCATTTCTGATATGATATTGCTAATTATCTGGACCTCTTTCTGCAGGTTGTGAATTGTTTCCAAATCTGTATCACTCTTGCTTGATTGCTCCTGTAGTACTCTCCTGACTTCTTTCTTGTTTTCCTCCACCCGTTTTCAGAGTATTTGTATTTGTTTCCATATCATTCTTCTGAATTCCTTCTCAGGTAAATCCAAAACATGCTCTTCCTCTTCTCATAAGCATTTTTCTGTCTCTGGCTCATTTGTCTCAGTTACTCTTTTCTGTTTTGGGATATATATATATATTTCTAGTATTTGTGTGGATTTCTAATGCTTAAATGGATGTTTGTTGCTGTGTTATTATGCTTACTGGCTTACTGGGTGTTTTCTGTTTGATATGATCAGGAGAGGAACTTCCCTTTTTGCATGTAATGCTATCAGCTTTTATTGGAACTTGTCTCAATGGTGGACTATTATGGAGTATTCTTGTAGAATGGCTATATGAAAACTATTGCTGACTCTTCTTGAGTAATGTAGGGAGAAACAGCTCCCAACTCCTGGAAACTGTGTGATCAAAAGGCACAAAATATAAGCAATATAAAATCAGTGACAAAAATCACCACTTTGACACATGTGTGCGTCTTAGAAACCTCTATCAGTGGGTGAAGGTGTCCACTCACTCAAACCTCTCCTCTAGTCACCATCTTAGAGGAGTGCAGATAAATATTGAGAAGTTAATCGGAGAAAGATTGTTTACTATGATTTTGCCTGAAGGTCAGTTAGGTATCTGCATGTGCACAGTGTAATTCTTGGATAAAGGGCAACAGAGATCCACAGAAATTGCGAGAGACAGAGAGAACAGATGGAAGGGGTCAGAAAAAAAAATCCTTACAACTGAAATAATA
>NW_006409052.1:336485-359870 GCF_000296735.1 Chrysochloris asiatica | reverse complement strand
TATATAAATTAAATCACAAGCATCACTCATGGTAGAAGTCAAGAAATCAAAGGAATTATTGCATTAGATCTGCAGCAAATGACCTCTTTAAAGTGTTCAAGACAAAAATATCACTTTGAAGTCTAATGTGCACCTAACTCATGTCATAGTATTTTTAATTGCCTTATATGCATGTGAAAGAAGTGTAGTGAATAAGCAAAACTATGGAAGATTCTATGCATTATAATTGTAGTGTTGGAAAAGAAAATTAAAAGTATTATGGACTGCCAGAAGAACAAGTAAATCTATCTTGGAAGAAGTGCAGCCCGAATGCTCTTTAGATGCTAGGATGGTCAAACTTTATATCTCATATTTTAGCCATATTATCAAGAGGAACCAGTCCCTGGAGAAGAACATCATGCTTGGCAAAAAGGAGGGTCAGGGAAAAAGAGGATGGTCCCCCATGAGATGGATTGGTACAGCATCAAAACAAGGAGCATAAACATTACAGTGTTGGGAATATTGCAAGATTCCTCTTTTAATTCTCTTATGCATTGCTATGATTTGGAACCTACTCAACAGCACATACCAACATTAGATTTTTTTCCATTTTATAATAGAGTTCATTGATACAGCCATGATGTGAATGTATCTTTTTGAGGATCTTCCCATTTTTCACTGACCTGATTTCTCAAGGATTATGTTCTTCTCTATGAACTGGTGTTTTTTAATAGCATATCTAAAATATAAGCTGTAAAGTCCCATTTAATTTGCTTCTAGGGAAGTTTCTGTATGCATTTTTTCCAAGACATATTTGTTTGTTATTGTTGTTAAGTACCGTGGAGTCGGTTCTGACTCATAGTGACCCTGCACTGAGTCTTTAAATATTTACAGGAACAGAAAACCTCATCTTTATCCCTCAGAACTGCTGGTGGTTTCAAACTGCTAACCTTGAGGTTGGCAGCCCAACTAATAACCACTATACTAACAGAAATCCATGGCATATTCCATATTCTTCATAAACATCATATTTCTAATGCATCAATTTTCCTTCAAGCAATCAAGATCAAGTTGAAGCTGTAGAAAATTAAAACAAGTACACAAAACTCAAACTCTGACCTTGATTATTATAAATTATATTATTTTATTAGTACTACAGTAATTTCATTTTAACTCACAGTTTCATAAGAAGTGAATGTTTAAATCTATGTTTCACGTTCTCTAAATGCTGTTCTGATTTGTTTTCATTTAAGCCACCGAGTTGATAGGGCTCAGAAGAAAAGAAAGATAATTTATCTATCACTGAACACAATTGTGTATTTGGCTACTTTAGGAATGGAGTTTGATAAAATGACTCAATCACAATATTCCAGAGAAAAATTATAAATTATTAACTACTCTGATTATGACTCTGATTTAAAAAAAAAGTGAAACTCAGCACATTCAAGCAAATGAAAATCCGATTAAAAACTTAATTACTAGGAATATTCTATTATTGTAATTGATTCTGTCTCATATAGCAGACTCTACTGACGGAGGTTACTACTCATTAAAGTGGAACTGCATAAAAGAAGGGGTGTCATGTTTAGCTATATAACCACATACACACACACACACATACACAAATCAAGAAAATAAAAATATCTCCAATATCTTATTATTTACTGTATTTCCGATATCAGTTTTGTAAACCTAAAATTCCTGTCCAAGGACACATGTATTTGAAGTATCAAGTATTTATATTTAAGATATATTTAATGCTTTAATGTGTATATTGTACAGTGTACCCTCCCCCAAACAAACATTTTTTTTTTTTTTAAAGAAAGCAAAATTTTAATGCTCAAACAAATTTCACAATGTGTCTCACCATTTTGCTCATATTATCTAGAAAAAATATATATAAAATATTTGGAAGTAGAGATTCTGATATAGAAGTTAGAAGTGTGGTTGCATGCATGTCTCAGATGTTTTCTTCTAGCAAGAACGGTAAATCATATGGGGAGTCTTCTTGGCAACTCACTGCAGTATTTATTCTCCATATTCTTGATGTTAACATTCTCAGCATCTACTCTCCATTATCTTTCAGTTTCAGTGACAGTGGCTTCTTGAATCTGACAAGTTTCCAGCATAGTTTTTACAATAGTGGAGTAGACATAATTCATTACTTTGAAAACGTTATAGAACTAATTCAAGAATTGTTGTTGTTAAGTGCCATCAAGTGGGTTCTGACCCATAGTGACCCTGTATAGGGTTTCCAAGGAGTGGCTGGTGAACTTGAACTACTGACATTGCAGTTCTAATGGCTTTGCAGTCTGGCACATTAACCCAAAGCATCACACCAGAACTCCAATTCCAGAATAGCATCTCACAATTTTTTTCTTTAACTCTTTTTGTTATCTCTGAAGCATCTACTTACTGAAATTCTTATTGCCTTGAACACTTAGAGTGGTTTATTTTTCTCCACAGAGTTATCATTATTGCAAATGAGACACTTTTCCTACAGAAATTTTCTTTGTCAAATACATTCTGTGTCATTTGTCTGGAGCATTCCTCTATCCGTATTTGATTGGACATATTTTTCTACCTTAATCAATATTTACATCAAAGATTATTGCTTATGTATAGTTTTAATATCTCACTTGCAACATCACCGCTGCAGCAATTTATCTGGGACAACCCACAACTGTGAATGGAGTGAATAAGGAAGATCATAGAAACGATGCATTTGAGTTATGGTTTTGGAGGAGAATATTGAAAGTACCATGGGCAGCCAAAATCAAAAAACAGATCTGTGTGGGAAGAAGTACAGCCAAAGTGTTCCTTGGAGACCAGGATGGCCAGATTTCATCTCTCATACTTCGGACATATTGTCAGAAGGGACCGTCACTGGAGAGGTATATCATGTTTGATAGGTAGAGGGCCCAAGGAAAAGAGGGAAACCCCAGCAAGATGGTTTGGAAAAGTGGCAGTATCAATGGACTCAAGTAGGCAAAAACTGAGAATGCTCAAGGACCGGACAATGTTTCGTTCTGTTGTGCATATGGTAGCTATGAGTTGGTACCAACAGAATGGCACCTAACAACAATAACACATGGGGGTAGTCACTGTGAAAGGAAAGTAATCTATGTGATGATAAGATTAGTGTCTATCAGTCTTTGGAAGCAAAGTATGCCTGAGACTTTTCACATGCCATATACAAATCTCTTTCCTGATAAATAGGGAGAGAGTGTAGTTCTATACTAGCTCTATAATTCTTAGCATAATCATCAGAAAGTTCATAGACATATGTCTCATTATTTCCCTAAACTTTTCCTATCATAATCACCTGACATTTAATATATTCCAGCCTAACTCTTTACTTAAAATTGTTAAAATGTGTTGTTCTCTTTTTATCCATATTGTTATATCACTATTTTATAACTCAATGAATTCCTACCCCTAAGTGCTAAAATTCAGTCCTTCAGTATGTCCTATTAACTTTGCTTTTAAAATATATCTTAATTTTACTCAGTGTTTTTCCCTCTCAACTATCATCACAAATACCTCTCAGAAGAGCAATACTTATTTCTTAAAAAGGTTCCTTATTTATAGTTTTGCTTGCTAAAATTCAATCTACAAAACGTATACAAATAACATAACACTTTATTAACCAATTAAAAATGTTAGGAAAATTTTCTGAGACATATCCACTTTTCAGGACAACATTGTGGTTTTTAAGTGTGTTGAATCTGTTGCAAATCATAGTGAGCCTGTATAGAGTTTCCAATGAGCAGCTGTTGAGTTTGAATCCCTGACCTTGAGGTTCAAAAGACATTGTGGTACAGTGCTCTATCTCACAGTGCCAAAATCAATCATTGAGGTTATCTGGAAATTGACTGAAGTTTTTATAAAAATTGGTAAGAACAATGGGAGTATGTGGCTTTTTTTGTGAGATATTGTAGAAATCCCATACACCACTAACCTTGTGGAAGAATTATTTCATTGGATTGAGGACAAAGTGGCAATTTCTATGTCAATCAGCTCAGTAGAGTAGAATAATAATAGTGGGCTTATTATGGCAGCTTGAGAATATTGTTGCTGTTGCTGTTATTGTTAGGTGCCATCAAGTAGTTACTGACTCATAATGATGCTATGTACAACTGAATGAAACACTGCCTGGACCTGGGCCAACCTCACAATTGTTGCCTCAATTAAGCCCATTGATGCTGCCACTTTACCAATCCATCTTATTGGGGGTGTTCTTCCTTTTCTTTGACCCCCATCTTACCAGACATGATATCCTTCTCCAGCAACTAGTCCCTCCTGACAACATGTCTGAAGTATGAAAGACAAAGTTTGGCCATCCTGGCCTCCAAGGATCACTCTGGCTGTACTTCTTCCAAAATGGATATATTGATTCTTTTGGCAGCCCATGGCACTTTCAATATTCTCTTCTAACACCATAACTCAAAAGCATCAATTCTTCTATGGTCTTCCGTATTCACTGTTCAGCTTTAACATACATATGAGGTTATTGAAAATACCATGGCTTAGGTCATGTGCACCTCAGTTCTCAAGCTGACATATTTGCTCTTCAACACTTTAAAAAGGTCTTGTGCAGCAGATTTTCCTAATGCAATACATCGGTTGATCTCTTCACTGTTGCTTCTGTGTGTGTTGATAGTTAATCCAAGAAGAATGAAGTCCTTGACAACTTCAATCTTTTCTCCATTAATAAGAATTTTGTTTATTGGTCCAGTGGTGAGGATTTTTGTTTTCTTTATATTGAGATGTAATACATACCGAAGGTTGTGCTCTTCTGATCTTCATCAGTAAATGGTTTAATTCCTCTTCACTTTATGCAAGCAAGGATGTATCATCTGCATATTTCAGGTTGTTAATGAGTAGTATTCCTCCACTCCTGATGCCACATTTTTCTTCATATAACCCAGCTTCTAAGATTATTATGAATCTAGGAAAATTGAAGTTTGCTAAAACAGGATGGAATGTTTAAAAATTGATATAATATGTATTAGAGACCTTAAATAAATTGTTATTGGTTAATATGAATGTGATAATCATATGGTTTACTTTGCTAAGCATGACAAATAGAAGAGGAATGGTGTCACATTCATTATCAAAAAGAACATTAAAAATATATCTTGATGTATAATGCAGTATGTGATAGGAAAATATCTATATGCCTTCAAGGAGGACCAGTTAGTAATATCTTTATGTTAAATGACTTGTTGTTGCTGTTAAGTGTGGTCAAATTGGTACTGACTCATAGCGACCCCATGTACAACAGAATGAAACACTGCCCGAACCTAGGCCGACCTCATAGTTGTTACCATGCTTGAGCCATTGATGCTACCACTTTGACATTTCATCACACTGGGTGTCTTTCTTTTTTTTCTATGACCTTAACAAACATGATATCCTTCTCTAGAGACTGGTCCCTCCTGACAATATGTCTGAAGTATTAGAGAGAAAATTTGACCATCCTGGTCTCCAAGGAGCTCTCTGGCTGCACGTTTCCCAGTACAGATCTGTTGGTTCTTTTGGCAGCCCATGGCACAATCAGATGCACCATAGTCCTCAATCTGACAACTTGGCTCTTCAATACTTTAAAAATTTCTGGCGCAGCAGATTTTTTTTTTAATGCATTATGTCATTTTATTTCCTGACTGCTGCTTCCATGAGTGTTGATAGCTGATCCGAGAAGAATGAAGTCCTTCTTTCATTCTTCTGGTGGGAGTGCAAAAGAGTGCAACCACTGTAGAAAAGAGTATGGCACTTACTCAGAAAGTTAAGACAAGAAATACCTGATAATCCAGCAATTCCTCTACTTGGTAGTTATCCACAAATAATATGAGGCATAGCACGAGTACATATATGCACACCAAAGTTCATAGCAACACTATTTACAATAGCAAAAAGTTGGAAACAGCCTAAGTGCCCATCAACGGAAGAATGAATTAAAAAAAAAAAAAAAAAAACTTTGGTGCACTTCTGTTTTGGGCTGCACCAAAGTAGAGTCAGGTAGGGCAGTCACCTTGAGGGAGGGGTTGAAAACCGAGAGAAGCTGCTTTAAAGGAACAGCACCAGAGTTCTGGATCTAGCATATGGTGCAGGGTGTCACTTTCCCACACTAGATGGTAGAAAAATCACAATATAAAGGAAAATATTGCAATTTGTGATTCAGTCTATTCAATAGACTTCCTCTGCAGTCACTCTGCCTGGGCAGAGTTCAGAGGGTCAGGTTACATTCAGACTAGCACAGTGAATGAGCACAAAAAGCTGCACAGTGACATTTGCAAAAGGACATTTTTTTTCTTCCTCTTCTTTGTTGTGCCTTCTTTGCCCAGCCCAGATGACTTCAGGTGGTGAGTGTGCAACTCCAAAAAAGTACAGCATTGAGCTCTTTCCCATGGCACAGAAAGAAAGAGCACATTGGTCCCAAGGGCAAAATCTTTAGCTGCTGCTTATGATTTCTGCCTCTGTGTCCCAGCCCTAAAATTTACTTGTGTGGGACATTTTATTTTGACATATCCAGCAAGAAAAATCATGCTGAGCCTGACAGATAAACCATATGAGCAATCTGTAAAACCCCAATATAAAAGAATGCAACTATCTCGAGAATGATGCTGTGCCCACGCAGATACCTAACTGACTTTCAGAGACAATAATAGTAAACAATCTTACTCCCATTAACTTCTCAATATCTATCTGCGCACCTCTACAGTGGAGACTAGAGGAGGGGCCTGAGCAAGTGGATACCCCATCCCACTGTTGGAGGATTCTACAATGCACACACACTTCCTTTGTAGCCAGGCAACTGGCCAATCAGCCTCAATTTTATTTTTGTGTCAAAGTGGTGGTTTTTATCTCTGTTTTTATATTGCTTCTGCTTTTGGTCCTTTTGATCACATATTTTCCCAGGAAGTGGGAGCTTTTTCTCTCTATGTTACCCAAGAAGAGACAGAAATTGTGGCCAAATATCCAAGCTACAAACATACCCCATAATATTCCACCATTGAGACTAGAGCCAATAATATCTGCTAAGCATTACATCCGAAAAAAGAAGCCTATCACGTGATCATATCCACCAGGAGACACCCAGCAAGCTTAATTACACAGCAACAATCATCCTTTATGAATTAAAAACCCACATAATTATTATAAGTGACCAAAACTTACCCACAACAAAAGATATCAAACATATCCCTCAAACAGAAAAGAGTAAATGAGACAAATGAGCTAGAGACAGAAAAACGCTTTCTAAAAGAGGAAGAGCAGGGTTTGGATTTGCCTGAGAAGCATTTCAGAGAATGATATGGAATTAAATTCAAGTGCTTTTAAAAGGGGTGGAGGAATTCAAGGAAGAGGTCAGGAAAATACTACAAAAGCAATCAAACAAGATCGATACAGCATTCTAAACAATTAAAAACCTGAAAAAAGAGGTCCAGATGGTAAATAAAATATCAGCTATGGAAAATACACTGAAAGGGGAAAGGAAGAGAATTGAAGATATGGTAGCCAGAACCACGAACTTGGAAGGCAAATCTCTCAATATTGCTAACATAGAGGAACAAGCAAAAAAAAGGATAAAAAAAAAAAAAATGAAGAGAGTCTAAGATTCATGTTGGGTAACATAAAGTGGAACAACTTAAGAATTCTTGGCATTCCAGAAAAGGACGAATCAGAGAACTCAACAGAGTAGATAATTCAAGAGTTTCTAGAAGAAAATTTCCCTAACATCTTGAAATATGAGAAGATAAACATTCAAGAAGTTGAACATACCCAAGGAAAGATAGACTCCAAAAGAAAATCACCAAAACATATAATAATTAAGCTCACCAAAATCAAAGACAAGGAGAGAATTCTAAATGTGGCCATGGAAAAGAGAAGTGTCACTTATAAAGGGAAACCATGCAGGCAAAAAGGCAAGGAGGAGACATATACAAAACCCTAAAAACAACAACAACAAAAAAATAACCTGCCACCCAAAAATTGCCTATACAGCAAAATTGTCAATCAAATATGATGGTGCAATCAAAACATTCCAGGCTAAACAGAAACTAAGAGATTTTGTTTAAACAAATCCAGCACTTCAAAAATATTCTAAAGGGAATTCTTTGGTTTGAAAACCAAAAAGAACAGAAAACAACCAGAGATTGACAGGTGTGGCAACACCACCTGAAACTCAGACAACGGCTATAGTAGAGTATAGAACAGAACAAAATCACAACAACAAATTCATTGGAGTTGGGAGGTCAACGGAAGATCAAATCAATAACAATGACAAAGAAGTGAAAAATGTAGGAACTGAGATCCATGTAATGAAGAGGATAAGTAGATTACATGATACAATAGATTGTCTTAAGTGGAGGGAAAAGTTCATAGATTATAAGGTAGCACAAAAGAAAGTCAATATTTCACAACTTACTATGAAAATGAACTTCTAGGCAGACAAAGCAAACATGAAAACTAAGAAGAAACTGACAAGAAATAGCACAGAAAACACAAACTCAGCACAGGATGTTATGCAGAACAAGGTAATGAACAGTAAGTATTACCAAAAAATTAACATAATGGCAGCAACTAATTCATACCTATCAATAATTAAATGCACCAGTGAAAAGACAGACTGTGGCAGAATTAATACAAAAAAAGTCCCTTCAATATGCTGCCTGCAAAAGAGACACACCTTACACACAAAGACAAAAACAGATTAAAAGTTAAGGGATGGGAAAAAATATTACCAAGCTAATTGCAACAATAAACAAGCAGGAGTATCAATACTAATCTCTGATGAAATAAACTTTAAGACAAAAACCAAAATAAGGGTTTGCCATGGTGGTCAGACTGCACAGGTGAGAGGAGCTCCAGGTTCGGGGGAGGGGGAACTCATGAAGGAAACCTTCCTGTGGTGAACCCACACCCTTACAGCCACCATAAGTCTCAGTGCCTCAAACTCTTGAACTTGCATTTTTAAAAGAATCATGGTGCTAAGGAACTACTGGGTTTTTGAGCTTTTGCCCACTGCTGCATGCAGCGACAGCCCCGACTCCTGTAGAGATTGATAGGCGGGGCTGGAACCAGTTCATACAGAGAGTGGAGCTTCCAGTAAGTGGGAGCCTTGAACAGAAGGATCCACAGGAGACAAGTGGAAGACAAGGAGAGAGATCTCTGCCCTAGTGTGAAAACTCAGCGCTTGTAATGAGCAAGAAGGTCAGTTAACACAGGACACAAATAGGAAAAGAAAAACAGCTACTGTCTGACGTCATCAGACACAGACTGTATCTGCCTCCCGAGCTGCCTCTACCCCTCCCAATTGAACCGCGCTTACCCGCCCCACTACACACTAGATCCCTACACTCCTGCCATGCCCAACCGTGGCCCTCACCAGACCACACGACCCGCACACTGCTGACCCACCCACCTGCCTTAACAAGCGAGCACCCCATCCAGCCCCCCAGAACCCGCTTGAGCCCCGCCCTGCTTGCTGGAACATGCACGAGCACTGCCCTGAACGTCGGACCCACCATTAGCCCCGCCCCACGTGCCTGATCGCGCAAGACCCCCAATCTCCACCCACAAACCTCGCACAAGCCCCTTCTCAACCTCAGGATCCTGCACCTGCCCTGCCCACCGGACACCCTGCCAACCCCGCCCGGACCTTAAACCCAGTGCGACTCCATGACCTTCCCACCAGACCCACAGCCAGTCCCGCTATGCGTGCCAGACCCAACGCTAGCCCCGCCCACTCACAAGCCCAGCCCCGACCTCCAGACCCCTGTCCTGCCCACCAGACCCACCGCGAGCCGCCCCGCGGGGACCGTGGACCCAGTGAGACTACCCAACCAGCCCAACGGACCCACTGCTAGCCCCACCCTGCCTGACCGCACCCCACCGGCTTCACTGTGCACGATATTAGCCCCGCCCACCAGCCCTAGCACAAGCTCTGCCTCAACCTCCAGACCACGTGAGAACCCCACCCCACCCACTGAACCGCCCGCTAGCACCGCCCTGCCTGCTGGACCCATGGCTAGCCCCGCCCCACAGGCCTGACCACGTGAGACACCAGCCCCACCCATCAACCCAGCACTAACTCTGCCCCGACTTTGGACAGCGCAGGACCACTGCAAGCCCCCACCCCCGCCGCAGGACCCCGCGGAAGCCATGACCCAACCTCCATGCCCCCCCAGCAAACACCCATGAGCCTTGCCCGCCTGCTGGACCCCCGCCCCCGTGGGCCCGCCCTGATCTCCAGACACCCCAGCGACCCCTGCCCCTGCAGCCAGATGTCCTGTGACCCCTACCCCGCCTGCCGGATCCCCCATGACCCCAGCCTTGCCCACTGTACACCACATGACACCCGCCCTTCTGCCGCACCCAGCGTGACCCACACCCCACCCACCGGATCCTCCCAATCCCGCCCAGCTAGCTGGACCCCCGTGAAACCACAGTGAACCCCACACGACCGCTGTCCCACCTGCCACAGCCACTACATATACAATACCTAACCACACTTACTACATATTACAGACAGTAAGGTACACCTATCTCTGAATCATATCAATAATAATTACAATAAAATAGGAATAATCATGCCCAACAAGAAACTATTAACATTATCAAAACACATCCAAAAGCAGAAGATACCAGAAGATGCAAATTAGCTAGAGACATACAAAAGCTTTATATAGGAGGAGGAGCGAGTTCTGGAAATGTCTGAGAGGGAATTCAGAAGAATGATGTGGAAACAAATTCAAATACACAGAAAAGGGGTCGAGGAAAATAAGGGAGAAGTAAGGAAAGTATTGCAGGAACAATCTAATAGGATTGACAAACCATTGGAAACAATTCAAAACCTGGAAAAAGATGTCCAGGTGATCAATAATAAGATATGAGAAATAGATAATAGCCTGAAAAGGGAAAGGAGCAAACTAGAAGAATTGGAAGCCAGAACTAGCAAACTGGAAGACAAATCTCTCAATACTACCAAGATACAATAGTAAATAGCTAAAAGGATAAAACAATCTGAAGAGAGTCTAAGATTCATGCTGGATAACATGAAGAGGAATAATGTAAGAATTATTGGCATCCCGGAACAAGAAGTATCAAAGAAGTCCACAGAGGAAATACTGGAAGAGCTTCTGGAAAAAAAACTTCCCTAACATCCTGAAAGAGGAGAAGATAAACATTCAAGCCTAGCATACCCCAGGAAGGATAGACCTTAAAAGAAAGTGTCTAAGACATATAATAATCAAGCTCTCTAAAACTAAAGACAAGGAAAGAATACAAAAAGCAGCCAGGGAGAATGGAAACATAACTTATAAAGGCAAACTAATTAGATTAATCACTGACTATTCAGAATAAACCATGCAGGCAAGAAGGCAATGGGGAGACATATGCAAAACCCTGTGAGAAGAAAACTGTCAACCAAGAATGTCTATCCAGCAAAACTATCAATCAAATACGATGGTGCGATCAAAACATTCCAGGATAAACAGAATCTGAGGGAATTTATCAAAACCAACCCATCACTTCAAAACATCCTAAACGGAGTTCTGTGGACAGAGAACCAATAAGAAGAGACAACAAACAGAGATTGACAAGGATGGCAATACCACCTGCAACAAAGCCAACAGAAAGTAGAGACCAGAACGGAACGAGACGACAACAACAAACTCAAGAGAGCCCAGAGATCAAGTGAAGGACATAAACATATCAATGTCAAAGAATGGACAAACGCAACAACAGAAGCCCAGGTGGTGGTGATGCCAGGTAACTCACAGATTGCAATGGAGTATCCTAAATGCAGAGAAAAGCTAGTAGACTACAAGGTAACCCCAAAGAAAGTTAACACCCCACAACATATCATGAAAACGCATTCCCAAACAGAACAAATGAACAAAGAAACAAGAAAGAAACTGACCAGAATCAACTTACAAAACACAAACTCAATACAAGAAGGAAAGCAGAAATAAACAAAGAACAACACTGCCAAAAATGTAACATAATGACAGTAATCAATTGATAATTATATTGAATGTCATTGGATTGAATGCACCAGTGCAGAGACGAGTGGCAGAATGGATAAAAAAACAAGATCCATCAATATGTGTTGAGGTCCTATGTCGAGTTCCCACCTCAACAAGGAAGTGTGGGTGTCATGAAGAAGGGAGATCTGGCGGCAAAAGTGATAGAGAAAGAGAGAGACGGAATATATACAAAAAACACAGACACACAGATATTATGCAAGCTGGCAGGTAGACAGATCTGCAAACATATTGCCTAGCATTGCCCAGCATTGCATGCAGAACTCACTTTGCCTCAGCCTTTTATTCTCTTTTTAAGGGAGGGATTTATTACAAAGGAAGGATGTAATTCACAAAGGGAGGCTGTCACAAAGGGAAGATGTGATTAAGACAGGATACGGAACTAAAATGTGATTAGTCATTCAAAACAGGACATAATGATTCACAGGAACAACTTTTAAGATATTTTCATAGTTTTTCTTAACAATCTAACATTTTAATTTTTACAGAAAAAAGGTTCAATCAAGCTGCTATATATTAACTTTTAGGCTTAAATGATCTAGAGCAGCGATGTGCGGTTTCTTAAGGATACATAACATAAAGCAAGGTTCCTGAAAGGAGCCAAGCTGTCTCTGTATACTTTGCAAACTTTTGTTTGTGAGCAAGATCTCAGGCGCCGGGCTTCATTTATCTATACCTAAAATGCTACATTGTTCTTAATATTCCTATATACTTTCAGGAGGAAGGAGAGCATCTGGGTTAAACTGATTATATTTAGAGGTGGTATAATGGGGTTGCTACTGATCAACCCAGGGTCTGCATATGCTGTCCCCAGCATATTCCCCCTCTTTGTTTTAATTGGAGGGTGCGAACATTGACTGTGAGTGCCTAAATATAGCATAGCAATGATATAAGAAACTCTAATCCACTTATACAATGAATAACATTAAACTGAGGTTTTAAACTTGATATTTTGAATCTTATTTCCCATAAATAATATTGCTTCCTCTTAAGCATTATTTTATTTTGTAAACCTTTATCTATTTGCTCTTGGACTATAAGAGCAAGAATAACATTTCTAGAAAGTTGATTTAAATGAGAGGCAGTATGAATTGATTATGCAAGGGAGGCAGTGGAAAGGGCAAAAGAAGTAATTTTTCCTATTAATACAGTACTTCCTAAAATGAGAGTAGCAACAAAACACGTGGCACATTTAAGGGCCAAAGCAGCACGATGAATGGCCTTAATTCTGGTAACATTAACAGGTAATAAAACATACGGTGGTTGATGAACAATACAATTGGAAAGAGACATAAGCAAAAAAGAGCAAAAAACATAAGAAACACTATGGGAGTCTTTATACATTTTAAACAAACTTTCAGAACCTGTGTAAATTATGGAAAAAGGTACTGCCGTGCAAGCAGTAACAAGGTTAGTAGAAGTCACCAGTTGTCCTTGGGTCACAATGGTGGTCTCAGCATTGCAGGTCAATGCCTTAATCTGTCCCCAAGTTGAATCAGTCAGTCGTTGTGGAGAATTCGGTGGCATACTTGCTAGTTTTTGTAGAGGCAGACGTTGGAGGGGAGAAATCAAAAGTCCGGCTGTTGGAGCCTGTGGGTGCTGGTGGAGACAGGCCTTCAGATGGCACGGGAGGTAGGAAGTAGCCGTTTTCTTGCTATAGGGTCGAATTAGTTGGTCTGGAATCTATAGTGTCCTGTGAAAAGACTATCTTTGCCCCTTGGTCAGTAACACATCATGGAGGCTATAAGAATCAGAACGCAGATGAAAGGAGGGGCAAACTGAATTTTTTCCAGGGCGACTTTTAAACCATAAAAAGATAATTGTAGCATGAGCTTTTAAAGACCTTGTTTAAGTAAATCAGAATCTGGATGTGCTAACAATAAATCTTCCATATAATGAATTATTATAAGGGAGGGAAACTGAGTCCTGACAGGTAAAATAGCCATAGCTACAAATTTCTGACACAAGGTGGGGCTATTTCTCATTCTGATTTGCAGGTTCACCATTGAAATCTTTCATGAGGACGATGTAGATTAATAGAAGGGAGACTAAAAGCAAACCATTTCCTATCCACAGGATATAAGGGAATAGTGAAAAAACAATCTTGCAAATCTAGTACAATAGTGTTATGATTTTTAGGAAGAGAAACAGGAGAGGGGAGTCCTGGCTGAAAGGCACCCATAGTTTCCATAGTAACATTAACCTTTCTAAGATCCTGCAACAGTCTCCACTTACTGGATTTCTTTTTAGTAACAAAAATGGGAGTGTTCCAAGGGCTAGTAGAAGGCTCTATATGTCTCTGATTCAATTGTTCCTGAATCAAAGAGGCTGCTGCCTGGAGTTTTTCTCGAGTAAGGGGCCACTGATCAACCCAGACAGACTGATCAGAAAGCCAAGTAATAGGATCAGCAGTAACACCAGTGGCCCCGACGAAGAAGACTGATAGCCTAAATCATGCTTGCTATTTTGAGGTTTTATTTTTATAGGAGCAAGGTCTCCTTTTAAAGTTTTTCCTAACCCTTTTCCTGGGGCGAAGCCCATCTGCATCATTTGCTGGACAGCAGGATCATTGGAAGAAGTGAGAAGAGTGCTCATTTGATCTAAAATATCTCTCCCTCATAATGTAAGAGGCAGAGAAGGCACAATGAAGGGTTGAAAAGTACCAGTATGTTCTCCATCTTTCCAATGTAGAATAATAGAATTTTAAGCAACATTAGAAGCTTTACCTACACCAACCAGAGATGAAGGGGTAGATATAGTGGGCCAGGAGGAAGGCCAGTCCTTTCCATCAATGCATGAGACATCTGCTCCAGTATCTAAAATTCCCTCGATAAGTTTGCCTTCAATCGTTAGGATCCTGGTGGACGACCTCTTTTAATTTTCTCCACCCAAAAGATCAAATCACTAGAACCAAATGCAGAATTATTTTGAGGGACATTAGTAAGAGTTAAGCCTCGTTTAACTAGAGGTAATAATAGTAATTGAGCAATGCATTGACCAGCATATGTTTGTTGAGTTTTTGTAGGGGGCTTAATTAAAATGTTTCATTCTCCAGTATAATCTGCGTCTATAACTCCTGGCAAGATGAGAATGCCATGTAAGGAGATGGAGCTTCTTCCTATAATTAGACCCACAGTTCCAGGGGGAAGAGGGCCAAAAATACCAGTGAGAATTTTTGTAATGGGTGAGTCTGGAGTTAATATGTCTGAGGAGGAGGCACACAAGTCCAATCCTGCACTCCCTGGTGTGGCTCTAAAGAGGCTCTCAATGGTGTTTGTAATTGCTTGGGCTGGAATGGATTGGCTAAGGATGTCCCCATTATTTGAGGGGCCCGGACAATTTACCCAGAGCAATTTACACATACAATGCCATCCCAATCCAGATTCCAACAACATTCTTTAAAGAGATGGAAAGGACAATTACTAATTTTATATGGAAAGGAAAGAGACCCAGGATAAGCAAAACACTGCTTAAAAGGAAGAACAAGGTTGGAGGTATCTCACGCCCCGATTTCAAACTTTACTACATGGCTATGGTGGTCAAAACAGACTGATACTGGTGCAATGAAAGAGACAATAATCAATGGAACAGAATCGAATATCCAGATATCAACCCAACCACCTACAGCCAAATGATCTTCGAAAAAATGCCTAAACACATTACATGGGAAAGAGACAATCTCTTTAACAAATGGTGCTGGCAGAACTAGGAAGTGATATGTAAAAGACAGAAACAAGACCTTTGCCTCACACCATATACAAAAATGAACACAACATGAATGAAAGACCTAAATGTGAATTCCAAAATTATGAAGATCATCAATGAAAAAATAGAGACAAACGTGAGGGCACTAATCCAGGGCATAGACAGATAGCCACACATTATGAAAAGTACACACAAAAAAAATAGACAAAATAGATGAGTGGGACATACTAAAAATTAAAAACTTGTGTTCATCAAAAGACTTTACCAGGAGAGTAAAAAGGGAACCCACGGACTGGGAAAAAATATTTTGCAACGACATATTGGATAAGGGACTCATCTCTAAAATATTTAGGAAAATAATACACATCTACAAAAATAAGACAAATAACCCAATTAAGAAATGGGCACAGGACATGAACAGACACTTCACCAGGGAGGAGATCCAGGCAGCCAACAAACATATGAAGAAATGTTCACGATCACTAGCCATTAGAGAGATGCAAATCAAAACAACAATGAGATATCATCTCACACCAGCAATAACAGCAAAGATCAAAAAAGTTGAGGACAATAAATTCTGGTGGGGATGTGGAGAGACTGGGACACTCCTGCATTGCTGGTGGGACTGCAAAATGGTCCAACCTCTCTGGAAAGCAATATGGCGCTTCCTCAGAAGGTTGTAAATAGAAATACCATTCAATCTAGCAATTCTTCTACTTGATATTTACCCACAAGAAAAATGAGCCACAACACGGGAAGATATATGCACGCCAATGTTCATAGCTGCACTATTTAAAATAGCAAAAAGATGGAGACAGCCAAAGTATCCATTGACTGAAGAATGAATAAACAAACTGTGGTACATACACACAATGGAGTACTATGCTACCTTGAAAAATAACAAGGAAGCTACATACCACTTCCTAACATGGAGGAACCTTAAGGACATTATGTTGAGTGAAATTATTCAATCACAAAAGGAAAAATACTACATAGGACCACTACTGTAAAAGACTAAGAAAAAGAACCCATATTAATCCACTAAAGTGGATTCTTAGCAGGTTGCTATGATGCAGTGGTAGGATTAAGGGCGGGAGGGGAAGGTGGAGCACCGGGCAGGGAATAGACTCAGGATAATTGGGTATTGGGGAGGGGGGCATTATACAAGTAGGGAGAGGGGAATGGAAGTACAAAGCAGATGGGAGAACAATTAGACAGGTATGAATGAGCTAAATGGGACAGAGTAAAAACGGATGTAGGCACAGCCTTGGAACAACAGGGTTCTGGGATCCAGAGACTGGGACAGGGTTGAAATGGGGAAAAGAGGGGAATAATGTTGAGATACTTGGCTGACTTTTGAACCATGGTTTTCCATGCATTATAATATAAAACAGTCACTGGAGGGAGAGTGAAAAGAATAGCCAGAAATATCACCATAGAAATCTTTTAAGTCCGTCTTCTGCCTATAACTAATTGGAATACCTAAAGTGGGGCTACAATATATCTAGTGAAGGAGGTTTCATGAGGAGCCTCTGCATTACATAAGTCTACAGAAGGAAGCCTGAACCACATCCAGACCTTCAGAGAAGGGAACCTTTCCTCTTGAAAGTCAAGCAGACCAGTCTGGAGCACCCAGAAAACCAGAAGACACTTCTTGAAAGAAAGACCTACAGGAAAAATACAAAAGAATAAAGGCAGTCTGACGGTTATCACAAGAACAAGCAAGTTGTCTGCCCAAGAGATATCAAGGCAAGTGGTTGGGTCCTCTCACTGAAAATCCTCCTCCAACACTAAGATGCAATGGGAAAACACAATCTGACAGGTGACCACACACGTCACCCATAAAGAGAAGTGACCGAAGAATATCAATTAAGCAGCGAGCTAAACCCTGCATCTTTCAGCAGACTACGGTGAGCCTGGGTGGAGACCTGGTTGGCCAGGAGTGAGGCAAGACCTGGGAACTCATGGGCTCAGAGTCAGTTACACATCCACAGAGGGCTAGAGTGGAAACCGAAGCGACCAACTTATAAGAAGAGGGTGTACAGATTCAAGAACACCCACACCTGCAGATGATAACCACTTGCCATGGCTCCAATGATGGGATGAACAGAGCTCAACCCAAAGAAGAAAGAAGAGGAAAAAAGTGTCATCTGATACAATATGATAAACTGGACCTCCAGCTATAAATGCAGTAGCTCAAAAGAGGAAACAAATCCCTGCTCCAAGAATTATTCTCACGCCCTCCACACAGAGTAGATAGGGATGGACATCTTGAACATTGGCTACCCAAAAATGGAAGAAGGGATACAAAGGTAAGAAGTGACTAGCTTACAAGCTTTTAAGAGGGAAACTAGACCCACAGGGCAGGGAGGATGGTAGATTGTCCAGTGAGTAGTACCCGATGTGTCTAGGAAGGGCAGATGAAAAGAAATGCAGATGGGTCCCTTGGGATGCAAGGGTGAATAATTGTTACCAGGACTGATTGTGAGGATTGGAAATGTAAAGGTTGACATTTCATAGCAAGGAGGGGAGTGATTTACCTTTCAGTCTAGGAGCTGAGGGCCCTGGGACCATCAATAGAGAAGAGCGGAAAGCAGGACCCCACCGATAGGAGCAGCGAGGCCTGAGACTGGGACAGAGAGGATGACATGAAGAGAGAGGATGATGTGAAGAGATGGAGTGGCTGGGGACTAGGGATCCAGAGAAGGAGAGGGGCTGTGTGCTGAGGACTTTGAGGGGACGGTGGGCAAGATTGCAGGGTATACCCTTTGGTTGGGTGATGATGCATGGACTGGATGGTAAGTATGGCAATGAGATGATGTATGATGGAATTAATGTAAAACTAATGTTCCCCCATGTAGACTATCACACAATACACAATAAAACATTAAAAAAAAAAAAGCATAAGAGATAAAGAAGGACACTATCTCATGATCAAAGGGTCAATTGAACAAGATGATGTAAAATATTAAATATCTACGATACCAAAGAAAGAGCATCAAGATATACAAAGACAACCTTCCTACAATTGAAGAAAGAAAAAAGATAAATCTACAATTATAGTGGAAGATTTTAATACATCACTTTCAAAACAAAACAGAGCAACCAGAAAGAAAATTGACAAAGTTGCAGTGGAACTAAATAGCACAGTCAACCAACTTGACATCATAGACGTGTACAGAGCATTCAAATCAACAACAGCACAACAAAAATATACATTCTTCTCCAGAATTTCCCTTCAATTACTACTTTGTTGAGTGTTTTTATCAGGAATGGATGTCGGATTTTGTCAAATTCCTATTCAAGTCAATTGCTATCATCATGTGTTTCTTTTCCCTTTTCTTATTTATTTGGTGGATTACATTGATCATTTTTCTAATGTTGAACCATGCTTGCATCCCTTTTATGAAACCTACATGTTCATGATGTATTACCTGAACATTTTCCAGAAGTGACCATGTTTTAGGTTGCAATGCAAGCCTCCATAATTTACATACATCAAAATACTACAAAGCATCTTCTCAGACCACAGTGCTATTAAATTAGAAGTCAATAATAAGAAGACCAAGGAAATAAAGTCGAATACATGGAAACTGAATAACACCCTGCTGAAATGCATCTGGTTATAATAACAAATTAAATGTAAATTCACAAAGTTCCTAGAAACAAATGAGAATGAAAAAAACGACATAACCAAATCTTTGCAACATGGTGAAAGTTGTGCTTAGAAGAGAATTTATTGCGATAAATGTGCACATCCAAAAAGAAGAAAGAACCAAAATCAACACATTAATACAACATTGAATTGAAGGAAATTCCTCAACATAATCAAGAACATATATACACAACCAACCAACAGGCTACATCACTCTCAATGGAGACAGAATGAAAGCCTTCCCTCTGCAAATGGTAACCAGACAAGGATGCCCTTTGTCACTGTTCCTTTTCAACATTGTTTTGAATGTCTTAGGCAGATCTATACATCAAGATAGGGAAATTAAAGACATCCAAATTGGAAAAGAGGAAATAAAACTCTCTCTATTTGCATAGATGTTATCCTAGACATAGAAAACCCCAAAAAGTCAGTAAAATAGCTCCTAGACAACACTGGACGAATCAGCATAGTGTCAGAGTATAAGAGCAACATACAAAATCAGTTGGAATCCTCTATAGTAACAGTGACAGCTCTGAAAAGGACATTTAGAAAGCAATATCATTTACAATAGCTGCCCAAAGAAAAACATTTAGGAATAAATGTAACCAGAGAAACAAAGGACCTATAAAAAGAAAATTACACTACTACAAGAAAACATAAGAGACTTACAAAAAACGGAAGAACATACCATGTTCCTGGATAGGAAAACTCAATATCATGAAAATGTCAATATTATCCAAATAAATTTACACATATAACGCAACCCAATCCAAATTTCAACAACGCTCTTTAAATTGATGGAAAAGACATTTACAAAATTTATATTGAAATGAAAGAGACACAGGATAAGCAAAGCACTGCTTAAGAAGAAGAACAAGGTTGGAAGCCTCTCACTCTCCAATTTGAAAACTTACGAGGTGGCTACAGTGGTCCATACAGCCTGGTAGTCGTAAAATGAAAGACACATTGATCAATGGAACAGAATCGAGAATCCAGAAATTTACCCTTCCACATACAGCCAACTGATTTTCGACAGAATGCCTAGGTATATTGCATGGAGAGAAGATAGTCTCTTTAACAGATGGCGCTGGCTGAACTGGAAAGTGATATGCAGAATATTAAAACAAGACCTTAACTTCACACCCTATACAAATAAATAATAAAATAAATAAATAAACTCAACATGGATTACAGAGCTAAATGTGAATCCCAAAATTATAAAGGTCTTCAATGAAAAAATAGGGACAAATGTGATGGTTCTAATTTAGGGAGTACACAGTCTACCAAACATTTTGAAAATTACATAAACAAAAGTAAACAAAAAGATAATTCGGACATTCTGAAAATCAAAAACTTATAGGCATCAAAAGACTTCACCAAAAGAGAAAAAAGGGAACCCACATTATGGGGAAAATATGTTTTGCCACGACAGATCAGACAAGGAACTCATTTCTAAAATAGATAGGGAACAGCAACATGTCTACAAGAAAAAGACAAATAACCCAATTAAAAATTGGACACAGGACGTGAACAGACACTTCACTGAGGAGGAGATCTGGGCAGCCAACAAACATATGAAGAAATGTTCACCATCACTAGCCATTAGAGAGATGCAAATCAAAATAACAATGAGATATCATCTCACACCAGAAAGAACAGGAAAGATTAAAAAAAAAAAAAAAGTAGAGGACAATAAATGTTGGTGAGGATGCAGAGAGATTGGGACGGTCCTACATTGCTGGTGGGATTGCAAAATGATCCAGTCTCTATGGAAAGAAATTTGGTGCTTCCTCAGAAGGTTGGAAATAAAAATACCCTATTATCCAGCAGTTCCTCTACTTGGTATTTATCTGCAAGAAACACGAGCCATAAAATGAGTAGATATATGCACACCAATGGTCATAGCAGCAATACTTACAATAGCAAAAAGATGGAGACAGCCAAAGTACACATCAACTGAAGAATGGATTAACAAACTATGGTATATACACACAGTGGAATATTATTCTACCTTGAAGAACAACAAAGAAGCTGCAAGCCAACGCATAACATGGATGAACCTTGAGTGTTGGTGTCAGCATATGCAGACCCTGGGTTGATCAGTGGCCCTGTGACATAGACGAAAATCCAATTCTGAGGCCCTCCTCAGGATAGCGAGCCATGGACCCTGAGGGCCAAGGAAGTGACCTCCTGACGTCCAGGGTTCATTGGTTTTTGCGAACTCACTGGTTGGCTACATCTGTATAATTTTCTTTGGTCCTAATATTGTTCATTCTATGCTTCTAACTCCAGTAATTGTAGCTTCTGAGAAAATGATTTCTTTTACAATGCCTCTCTTGATGCCTCCACTGTGTTGGCAGTGCATGGAGTCCTGGTAACAAATCTTTCTGAGGAACAAGCGATTGCCACCTGGGATGAATGTCAGAACTGCTCCTTATTTGATTATTCAGTTATATTTAATATCCATGAACAATAATGGGTTTGAAACCCCTTTTTAGAGCTGAGGCAGTAAAAGTTTCCTCAGATAATTCAGAAAAGCCAGGAACAGGTATATTGGGAATATAAGAAAAGGTTTTTAGAGAAAAACTACTCAAGGTTTGTAAATAAAGTGGAATGGTAAATTCTGGGAATGTTGAATTAAAGGATAATAGTGGCAGCCCCATTAAACCGCCTCTGAATATAATCAGTTTAACCCAGATGCTCTCCTTCCTCCTGAAAATATATAGGAATATTAAGAACAATGTAGCATTTTAGGTATAGATAAATGAAGCCTGGTGCCTGTGATCTTGCTCACAAACAAAAGTTTGAAAAGTATACAGAGAGAGTTTGGCTCCCTTCAAGAACCATGCTTTATGTTAAGTATCCTTAAGAAACCGCACATCGCTGCTCTAGATCATTTAAGCCTAAAAGTTAAAATATAACAGCTTGATTGAACCTTTTTACTGTAAAAATAAAAATGTTAGATTGTTAAGAAAACCATGAAAATATCTTAAAAGTTGTTCCTGTGAATCATATTGTCCTGTTTTGAATGATTAATCACATTTCAGTTCTGTATCCTATCTTATCTAAAGAATCACATCCTCCCTTTGTGAATCACATCCCTCCTTTGTAACAAATCCCTCCCTTAAAAAGAGAATAAAAGACTGAGGTAGAGTCAGTTCTGTGTGCAATATGTTTGCAGATCTGCCTACCTGCCAGCTTGCATCATAGCAGTGTGTCTGTCTTTTTTGTATATATATTTCTCTCTCTCTTTCTTTATCCCTTTCTCCACCAGATCTCCCTTCTTCGTGACACCCACACCCTTGTCGAGGCTGGACCCCAACATAGGGCTTCGACACTTGAGGAGATTATGTTGAGTGAAATTAGTCACAAAATAAGAAATACTCTATAGGACCACTACTATAAAAGACTAAGAAAAAGAACCCCTACTAAAGGGGGTGAGGGGGACACTTTGCTGGTTACCAGGATCTGGGGGATAAGGTGAGGGGAGGGAAGGGAAGGTGGAGCACAGAGTAGGGAATAGACACAACATAGTTTCGGTGCTAGGGAGGGAGACAATACACAAGAAGGATGAAAGGAATGGAAGTACAAGGCGTATGGGAAAACAATTAGGCAAATTTTCATGGGTTAAGCGAGACAGAGGTAAATAATGATGTATGCATAATCCTGGAATTACAGAAGACTGGTATACAGGTATTGAGACATGGTTTGAATGGGTAAAGAAAGGTGAAATAATGTTAAGATGCTTGGCTGTCTTTTGAATCTTGGTTTCCCTGGCATAACATTATAAAATAGACACTTGAGGGGGAGAGTAAGGAATAGCCAGAAAAATTACCACAGAAAGATTATAAGCCCATATTCTGCTTATAACTGATTGCTGTTGTTGTTGTTAAGTATCATCGAGTCATTTCCGATCCATTGTTGTTGTTGTCAGGTGCCATTGAGTCGGAACCGACTCATAGTGACCCCATGCACAGCAGAACGAAACAATGTCCGATC
>NW_006409052.1:325815-335920 GCF_000296735.1 Chrysochloris asiatica | reverse complement strand
ATTGGTTCAGTGGTGAGGATTTTTGGTTTCTTGACATTGAGATGTAATCCATATTGAAGGCTGTGCTCTTTAATCTTCATAAGTAAATGTTTCAAGTCCTCTTCACTTTCAGCGATCAAGATGGTATCATCTGCATATCTCAGGTTGTTAATTGAAACATGGATAAACAAACTGGTATGTACACATAATGGAATACTATGCTACCTTGACGAACAAGGAAGCTGCAAGCCACCACATAACATGGATGAACCTTGAGGACATTATGCTGAGTGAATTTACTCAGTTACAAAAGGAGAGCTATTGCATAGGACCATTATTGTAAAAAAAACAAAAACAAAAACCCCACACTAAAAGGGAGAAAAAAACTATACATATTTGCAGATCATCAGGATGTATGGGATGAGAGGAGGGGAAGGAGGGAAAGATAGAGTACAGGGTAGGGAATAGACACAGGATAGCTTTGTTCCTGGGAGTTCCGGGAGCAGTATACAAGAATGGAGAAGGGAATGGCAGAACAAGGCTGATGGGAGATCAGTTAGGCAGGTTTACATGGGCTAAGTGGGACAGAGGTAAATTAAGATGTATGCACAACCTTGAAAGAACAGGACTTTGGGATACAGGGATTGAGGAATGGTTTAAATGGGTAAAAAAGGGGAATAGTGTTAAGATGCTTGGCTGTCTTTTGAATCTTGTTTTCCCTTGCCTTCCATTGTAAAATAGACACTTGAGGGGGGAGAAAGGGATAGCCAGAAACATCACAAGAGAAAGCTTGTAAGTCTATCTTCACCCTTTGTTATTGTTATGTGCTGTAGAGACGGTTCCGACTCATAGCGACCCTATATAGGGTTTCCGAGGATGTAAATCTTTACAGGAGCAGAAAGCCTCATCTTTATCCCATGGAACGGCTGGTAATTTCGAACTGCTGACCTTGCGGTTCTCAGTCCAATTCGTAACCACTATGCTACCAGAGCTCCTTATCTTCAGCCTTACAGGGGGCTAAAAGTTTCCCAATGAAAGATCCTTCCTGTGGAGAATTTGCATTGCATAAAATCATAGGTGGAATCCAGAATCCCATCCAGAATCATCTGAGGTAGGAAATTTCCACTGGAAAGGACAAATAGACCAGCCTGGAGCAGCTAGAAGCAGTTAATTCATGAAAAAAAGACTGGCAGGAAAAATCTGAAACAATAATGGCAGTCTGATTGATTATTACAAGAACAAGTAAGCTGTTTGCCTGGGAGCCATCAAGGCATGTGGTTGGGTCCCCTCAGAGGAAACTCCCTTCCAAAACTAAGACTCAAGGGGAATACATGAGCAGGCATGTGGTCTGGCTGGTGACTGCGATGATAAACGATAAAAGGAAAAGGGGGATGAAACAGCAAAGACGTTGGAAGCTAAGTCCAACTACATTCAGTAGACATCTGTGTACATGTGTGGAAACCTGGATGACCACCAGTATGGCAAGACTCAGGGACTCCTGGGCCCAGATGTAGTGACATGCCTCAGAAGACTAGAGTGGAGAGTCAATTGTCCAGCTGATATGACGTGATGGGAGATACACAAGAACACCCATATTTGCAGATAGTATCCACTTGACCTGGCTTTGATGGCTGGATGATCAGAACTCGACATGAAGAAGAAAAAAGAGGGAAAAAAAGATCATCAAATTGTAACCCACTACAATTTGATGATCTTTACCTATACTTAAAGATGTAGTAGCTCAAAAAAGGGAGCAAATCTTTACAGCGAAGATCATTCCCACCCCCCTCGGTCCACAGAGTTGACAGTGATGGGCAACTTAGGCATTGGCTACCCAAAATGGTGGGCCTAAAAAGGCAAGAAGTGACTGGCTTACAAACTTTCAAAAGGGAGCTTAGTTCCAGATGGACCAGGGATAGGTAGAATCTCCACTGAATGATTTCCAATCTGTTGGGACCAGGCTGGCGAAAGGAAATGGGGATAAGACTTTTGTGGTACAATAGTTAATATTTGTCATCAAGACTGACTGTGAGGGTCAGAAATATAGAGGCAGATTTTTTTTTTTTGACCAAAGGAAGGGAGTGATTGATTTTGCAGCCCAGGATCATGGTCCCTAGGACCATCAAGAGAGAAGAGTGGATAGTGAAACCCTACGCAGAGAGGCAGTGACACCAGGGATGGACTCAGAGAAGATGACATGGACAGATGGAATGGCTGGGGACACTTGTCTCAAGGAGGGCAGGGGCTGTGTGCTGATGGCCAGGGAGCGGGCCTGTGGGGTGTAACGTTTGGCTATTAGATGATGAATGGAGGGAGTTGTAATCATTGCAATGAAATGAAATATGATAGGATGAATGTAGAAATGATGTTCTCTCATGATAACCTACATAATTCACAATAGAAACTTAACAAAAAAAAAAAGACAATAAAAACAAAACAAAAAACTTTGGTACATAAACACAATGAAATATTATGCTACCTTGAAGAATAACAAGGAAGCTGTTATCCACTGTATAACATAGATGAACCTTAAGGACAATATTCTGAGTGAAATTAATCATGCACAAAAGTAGAAATATTTGCATGGGGCCATTATTGTAAAAACTTAAGAAAAAGTACCCACACTAAAAGAGAGAGAGTAAAAAAGTCTTTGTTGGTCAGCAAGGTGGTGGAAAAAATGGAAGGAGGGGAAGGTGGAGCACAGGGTATGGAATAGGCACAGGGTAGTTTAGGTGATATTGTTGTTGTTGTTGCTAGGTATCATCAAGTTGGTACTGACTCATAGAAACCCTATGCACAGCAGAACGAAACACTTCCTAATCCTGGGCCAACCTCACAATTGTTGCCACACTTGAACTCATTGATGCTACCACTTTCTCAATCAATCTTGCGGGAGTCTTCCTCTTTTTCTCTCACCCTCCACCTTATTAAACATGATATCCTTCTCTAGTTACTGGTCCCTCCTGACAATATGTCCCATGCCTGGGTGTTGGGGAAGCAATACACAAGAAGAGGGAAGTTGAATGGAAGAACAAGACAGATGGTAGAACAGTTAGGCATTTTTGCATGGGCTAAGTGGGACAGAGGTAAAAAGTGATGTATGCTAAGTCTTGGAACAACAGGGCTCTGGGAACAGAGCTCTGGGATACAGGGATTGAGACATTAATTTAATGAGTAAAAGAGGGGAAATAGCATTAAGATTCTTGACTATCTTTTGAATCTTAGTTTCCCTTGCCTATTATTGTAAAATAGACACTTGAGGGGAGAGAAAGGAATAGCCAGAAGCATCACTATAGAAAATTTGTAAGTCTGTCTTCTGCCTATAACTGATGGGAGTATCTAAACTGGGGCTAGACTTGTCCAGTGAATGAGGCTTCCTGTGGGGCCTTTGCATTGTTTAAGACCGTAGATGGAATCCTGATTCCCATGCAGAATCATCTGAGGTGGGACATTTCCAATGGAAAAGACAAGCAGAGCAGCCTGGACTGACTAGAAGAACAGAAGATACTTCTTGAAAGATAGACCAACAGGAAAAATCAAAAACAAAAATGTCAGTCTGATTGACTACAACAAATATAAGCAAGTTGTTCACTGGCAAACCATCAAGGCAAGCAATCAATTCCCCTCAGGGCAAACAACCTTCCAGACTGAAACTCAAATGTGAGGAAGTGGATGAAAAAGAGCAATGAAACTGTGAGCTATGTCTGACCAGAAAGCTTATGTCCCTGCTCATTTACTACCTTTAACTATTTTTTTTTAAGTTTTTTATTAGGAATTGAATGATTAGTTTACAATGAGGGAACATCACTTTTACTTTCACCGTTTCATTTCAATGATTGTCATCTCTTTTGTGCCTCATCTTTCAACAGTATTTGCTACTATTCCCTCTGTTTTTGGTTTGTTTGTTTGTTTGTTTTAGAGGGGGAGGTATCCAAAATCACTCAGGAATATATAATCATTTCAACAACCAAACAACACATTCTGAAATCCTGCCCCTTGACCACAAGCACCTGGCTGCCAGCATACAGCCTTTCCTTCCATTAGTTTAGAGTCTCCATAATCTCATCTCTGTCTCCATTTCTGCTCTCTGTCTCCAGGCTCACATCTCTGTCTCCATTTCTAATGTTGCTGCTTCTCTGGATACGGTCCCATATTCTTCTCATGCTCTTCTCCTTTGATGGTCCTTGGGTTCTCTGTTTCTGGAATGTAAGATTAACCACTCCCATCTTTTTGTTACAAAACCTATACAGTTGTGACAGTTGCAATTAGTCATGATAATAATTATTCACTATTGAATCATAAGAATCTCATTCCTAATCTCCTTTCACCTGAACTCTCCAGACAAGATGAAAACTCTTCAGTGGGGATTCTAACTTACCCCACACACTCTGAAGCTAAACTCCCTCTTGAAAACTTGCAAGCCAGTCACTTCACTCTTTTATAGCCCATCCCATTTTAAGTTGTTGTTGTTGTCAGGTGCCATCAAGTCGGAACCGACTCATAGCGACCCCATGCACAGCAGAACGAAACAATGTCCGATCCTGGGCCAACCTCACTACCACTGCCACACTTGAGTGCATCAATGATGCCACCTGGCCGATCCATCTCGTTGGGGGTCTTCCTCTTTTTCTCTGACCCTCCACCCTACCCAGCATGACATCCTTCTCCAGCGATTGTTTCCTCCGGACAATATGTCCAAAGTAGGAGAGACGAAGCTTAGCCATCCTGGCCTCCAAGGAGCACTCTGGCTGCACTTCCTCCAAAACAGATTTATTGGTTCTTTTGGCAGTCCATGGAACCTTCAGTACTCTCCTCCAACACCACAACTCAAAGGCATTTTAAGTAGCCATTGTTAAAGTTACCATTCCTATCAACCCTGTATACAGAGTAGATTGGATTGAATTTGGATGTGAGGACTCCTACCCTTTCAGTTGGTATTTTGAGCTACTACATCAATAAATATAGGTCAAGCTCATCAAATTGTAGCAATTTACCCTTGTTTCCTTTATCAAATTAAAAAAAAAAAAAAATTATCTTTCTCTGGTCGAGTTCTGATCATGAAGCAATCTAAGCCAGATCAAATGAGTACTCTCTAATGGTTTTAGCATTCTTGTCTGTCTCCCCTCAGTTCACATCAGCTGGGCACTTTGTTCCCAACTCTAAGCCTCAACAATTTCAGTCTTGGATTGGGGTTTGTCCCTAAGGGTCTTGATTGCTTGTCTTGATAACAACTTGTTTGCTTTTGTAGGAGCCAATCAGACTGCCGTTTTTGTTTTGGATATTCCCTGCTGGTTTTCAAGAAGTATCTTCTGTTTCTCTAGCTGCTTCAGGGTGGTCTTGTTTGTCCTTTCAAGTAGTAATGTCCCACCTCAGAAGGTTTTGGATGGAGCTCAATATAACATTAATGTCCTATACACTACAAAGGCTACACAATAAGGCTGTTTCACTGGGCAAGTTTTAGAAACCCTTTAGGATATTTCAATGAGTTGAATTCTATAGATGGGCTTACACACTTTCTCTAATAGTGTTTCCTGATATTCTTTTCTATCACACTTTAGTGTCTATTTTACAGTAGACAAGAGAATCCAAAATTCATAATACAGTCAAGCATCCAAACATTTTTTGCCTCTTTTATACATTCAGACTATGCATCAATCCCTGTATCACAGAGCCCTGTTATTCCAAGTTTGAGCATAAATCACTATTTATCTCTGTCCCATTTGCCATGCAAACTTGCCTCAGTACTCTCCTATCTAATCTGTTCTTTCATTCCCATCACCCTTCCCAAACTGTGATGTGTCTATCCCCTACTGTGTGCTCTACAGTCTGCTCCACTCTTTCTCCCACCACAATGATGAACAAAGATTTTTTTCCCTTTTAATATGGGTATCTTTTCATAAGAATTTATAAAAATGATCTTATGTTATATTTGTTCTTCTGTGACTGACTAATTTCACTCAGCATAATGGCCTTAAAGTTCATCTATGTTATACAGTGGCTTGCAGTTTCCTTGTTATTATCCATGGTATCATAATATTCCACTGTGTGTAAGTATCAGTTGCTGGATTATATGGTATTTCTACATCCAGTTTTGTGAGGAAGTGTCATACTGTTTTCCAGAGTGGTTGGATCATTTTGCATTCCCAAAAGCAATGTAAGAGGGTCCCAGGCTTTCCACATCATCACCAGCATTTATTGTCCTCTGCTTTTTAAGAACTTCACTGTTATTGCTGGTGTGAGATGATAGCTCATTTTTGTTTTGATTTGCATCATTCAAATGGCTAATTCCACCACTCCTCTGTCAGTTTGTTATACTGTGGTGGCTTGTAAGTTGCTGTGATTATGGAAGCTATGCTGAGGATATTTTAAATACCAGCAAGGTAACCCAGGGTGGGCAGGTTTCAGATGAGCTTCAAGACAAAGACAGGCTAGGAAGAAGGAGAGACAAACTGTTTCTGAATTTTTAGTCACTGAAAATATAATGAATAGTAGAGAAACACTGTCAGAGATAGTGCCAGATAATAAGCCCCTCAGGTTGGAAGGTACTCAAAATGTGACTAAGGAAGTGCAACCTCCTCAAAGAAGAGTTGACCGTGATGACACAAATGGAATAAAGCCCTCAAGACTTCCATTAGCTGATGGGACACAACTCAAAATGAAGAGAAACAGCTGAAAACATCCATTAATAATCAGTACATGGAATGTATGAAGTATGAATCTAGGAAAATTGGAAATTGTCAAAAATGAAATGGAACTCATAAACATTGATATCCAAGGCACAAGAGAGCTGACATGAACTGGTATAGGCCATTTTGAATTTGACAATCACATTGATCGTTATGCCAGGAATGACAAATTGAAGAGAAATTATGTCACATTCTTTGTCAAAAAGAAGTTATGAAGATATGTCATGAGGTACAATGCTATCTGCTATAGGATAATATCCTTGAGCCTACAGGAAAGAACAGTAATACCATTGTTATTAAAGTTTATGCACCAACCACTAATTCCAGTGAGAATGAAATAGGAGAATTCTACCAACTTTCTCAATCTGAAATTGACCAAATATGCAATCAAGATACATTGATAATTACTGGTGATTGGAATGCAAAGGTTGGAAATAAAGAAAAAGGACCAATAGTTGGAAATTATGGTCTTGGTTAAAGGAATGATGCTAGAGATCACATGATAGAATTCTGAAAAACAAATGATTTGTTTATTTTAAATATCTTTTTAAAACAGCAGAAGAGAAAACTATAAATGGACTGCACTAGATGGAATACACAGAAATCAAATAGACTAAATCTATGAAAAGAGACAATGGAAAAGCTCCATATCATCAGCCAAAACAAGGCCAGGGCAAATCATGGAATAGACCATCAATTGTTCATTTGCCAATTCAGACTGAGGCTAAAAAACTGAAAACAAGTTCACAAGAACCAAAATATGACCTTGAACCTATCTTATCTGAATTTAGAGGCCATCTGAAAAACAGATTTGAAACGTTAGACCAGAGAGTTATTGGTAATATAAAGAACATCATGCAGTAAGAGAGTAAAAAGTCATGAAGAAGACAAGAAAGAAAGCAAAGATCAAAGTGCTTGTCATAAGAGACTCTGAAACTTGCTCTTCAGAACAGAGATGTTAAAGCAAATGGAAGAAATGAGAAGGTATAAGTACTGAACAGGAAATATCAAAGGTCAGCTCAAGAAGAAAAGGTCAAATATTATAAAAAAAATGTGCAAAGATCTGGAGTTATTAACCAAAAGATAAGAACAATCTTAACATTTCTCAAGCTAAGTGAGTTGAAGAAAAAAAAATCAAGGTTTGATTTTGTTATAGAGGATTATCTGGGCAAATTATTGAATGATACAGAAAGTATCAAAAGAATATGGAAGGAATACATAGAGTCACTGTATCAAAAAGAATTTTTCTATGTTCAACTATTTCTAGAGGTCACCTATGATCAAGACCCAATGATACTGAAAAAATAAATCCAAGAGGCATTGAAGGAATTGGCAAAGAACAAGACACTTGGAATTAATGGAATAAAAATTGAAATCATTCAACAAAATGAGGTGGCACTGGAGGCACTAATGCATCTATGCCAAGAAATTTGGAAGACAACTATCTTGTCAACTGATTGGAAGAGATCCCTATTTGTGCCCATTCCAAAGAGAGGTGACCCAACAGAATGCAGAAATCTTGGGACAATATCTTTGGTATTCCATGCGAGTGAAGTTTTACTAAAGGTAATAGAGAAGTGGTTGCAAGCATACATTCATAGGGAACTTCCAAATGTTCAAGCTGGATTCATAAGAGGATGTGGAATGAGGAATATCATTTTGATGTTTGATGAATCTTGGCTGAAAGCAGAGAATACCAGAAGGATGTTTACTTGTGCTTTATTGACTATGCAAAGGGTTTCAGTTGTGTGGATCCTGACATGCTATACACAACATTGTAAAGTATGAGTATTCCGAACACTTAATTCTGTTCATGAGTAAACTGTACATAGAACAGAGGCAGTTGTTTCAAACAGAACACATGAAAACTGATTGCTTTAAGATTAGGAAAGGTATGCCATAGGATTATGTTATTTCACCATATTTATTTAACTTGTACATTGAACAAATAATCTGAGAAGCTGGGTTGTATGAAAAAAAAAGTGGCATCAGGATTGAAAGAAGACTCATTAACAATCTGTGATATGAAGATGATACAACCTTGCTTGATGAAAGTGAAGAGGACTTAAGATACTTACAGATGAAGATCAAAGACCATAGCCTTTAGTATGGATTGCATCTCAATGTAAGGAGAAAAAAAGTTACACCACTGGACCAAAAAAACAACATTTGTATCAATGGAGAAAAGATTGAAGCTTTCAAAGACATCATTTTTCTTGCATCAATCATCAATACTCATGGAAGCAGCAGTAAAGACATCGAACGATGTGTTGCAGTAGGCAAGTCTGCATCGCAAGAACTTTAAAAAAATTTAAAAAGCAAAGATGTCAGCTTGAGGACTAAGGTATGCCCAACCAAAGCCAGGGCATTTTCAGTAACTTCATATGCATGTGAAATTTGGACAGTAAATAAGGAAGATTGTAGAAGAATTGATGTATTTGAGTTGTGGTGTTGGAGGAGAATATTGAAAATGCCATGGACTGCCTAAAGAACCAACAGAACTGTGTTCGAAGAAGTTCAACCAGAGTGCTACTTCAGGATGGCCAGAATTTGTCTATCACAATTCGAATATATTGTCTGGAGGGACCAGTCATAGGAGAAGGATATCATGTTTGGTAAGGTTGGAGTAAAGGAAAAAGATACCCAGCAAGATGGACTGGAAAAATGGCAACATCAAGTTTTCCTCCCTTTTAAATTTCTGGATTTTGGTATTGTAAATTCAGACACCATTTTCCTCCAGCACTGTTTAATCTGTTTTGTAGTTCTACACAACGTTTTGGTCTTGACTTGTGGATAATTTTAGTCGAAATCCTAATTCTTACTTGTCCTTTTTGTTGTTGTTGTTGTAAGTTGCCATCCAGCCAGAACCGACTCATAGCGACCCCATGTACATCAGAACTAAACAATGTCCGATCCTAGGCCAACCTAACTACCGTTGCCACACTTGAGTCCATCAATGATGCCACCTGGCCAATCTATCTCGTTGGGGGTCTACCTCTTTTTCTCCGACCCTCCATCTTACCAAGCATGATATCCTTCTCTAGGAACTATTTCCTCCTGACAATATGTCCAAAGTATGAGAGACAAAGTAGCCATCTTGCACTTCTTCAAAAACAGATCTATTGGTTCTTTTGGCAGCCCATGACAATTTTAGTATTCTCCTCCAACACCACAATTCAAAGGCATCAATTCTTCTACCATCTTCCTTATTCACTGTCAAGCTTTTGCATCCATATGAGGTAACTGAAAATACCATGGCTTGGGTCAAGCTGACATCTTTGCTCTTCAACACTTTAAAAACATCTGGTGCAGCAGATTTGCATAATGCAATATGTCTTCTGATCTCTTGATGGCAGCTTCCGTGAGTGTTGATAGTTGATCCAAGAAGAATGAAGTCCTTGACAACTTCAATCTTTTCTCCATTGATAAGAATGTTGTTT
>NW_006409052.1:316271-324209 GCF_000296735.1 Chrysochloris asiatica | reverse complement strand
ATTCAAGGTCATATTTTGGCTCTTGTGGACTTGTTTTCATTTTTTTAGCTTCAGTTTGAATTTTCATATGAGTAGTTGATGGTCTGTTCCACAGTCTGCTCCTGGCCTTTTTTTCACTGATGATATGGGATTTTTTCATCTTCTCTTTCCACAGATGTAGTCAATTTGATTTATATGTATTCCATCTGGTAAGGTCATGACTGTAAAAATGGACAGTTAGTTAAAAAGAGGATAATCCCCCATGATGGTGGACTGGTAGTGTCAACAATAATGGGACCAAACATAACAATTATTGTGAGACTGGGTCAGGACCAGGCAGTGTTTGTTCTGTTGTGCATAGGGTCTCCATGAGTCAAAATCAAACCTATGGCACCTAAAATGAACAACAAGCCCCGAGATAAAGAATGCTGGTGGTGCTGTTTATTAGGTATTCATTTGTTAGCTACAAGTTTGGTGGTTCTAATCTAAGAGTCACTTTGTGGGAAAAGTTGTCACTGTGTACCCCAGTAAAGAATTAATATCCCAGAAATTCAATGCAGGGTCACTATATGTCAGAAATGATTCAATGACAGTAGGTTTTATTTGGTCTGGGGAAACCATAAGACATTGCTTCAGGAGCTTTACAGAGCAACCTATATCCATTAAATATGAACATTTTATAATAAGTATAGAAAATGTATCAAGTCTAATATTTTAATATTGCTGCATTATTTATTGTTATATTAAGTGCCATCAAGTTATTTTCAACTCATAGTGACCCTGTATAGGGTGTCTGAGGAGCAGCTGGTGAACTTATACTCCAGTGCACTAACTACAATGATCCATTTTAACTAAATGTAATGAATGGGTGGTAAACTTTTCTGCTTTGAAATGGTTGGAACAAAAAATAAGATAAACATAGTAAGTTAACAAAATTTGGATCTACACAGTCCAAAAAAAGAAGAAGAAGAAAATTTAGCCTTTAAAATCATTTTGTCAAGTTTGAAATAGGTTACTATATTTATTAAGTTTTTATAATAGTATTGATAATTAACTTCTAAAATGCTAAAAATAATTTCCATATTCATCAAGAAATTAAATGAATAAACTATTCAGTTAAAGTGTTTTGCTTACTAAGCCTATGTTAATTAAAATATCATTATATTCTATACCTTATATACTTACAAAATCATTTATTTAGTTTTATTTATAAAAACTGAATATTAGTGAGTTGGCTGTTTGTCGTCGAGTCGGTTCAGTGATGCTGCTTAGCATTTCTGAGGCTGTAATCCTTGTGTGGCACAATAGGTTAATGTGCCAGACTGCAAAGCCGTTTGAACTGCAAGTCTGGCGGTTCAAGTTCATCAGCTGCTTCTCGGAAACACTATGCGGAGTCACTATGGGTCAGAACCAAATTGACGGCATATAACAACAACAACAATCTTACAGAGGCAGAAATCCTCATCTTTCTCCTATGGAGCAACTGGTACATCTGAACTGTACACCTCACAGCTTAGCTCAAAATCCACTATGCACCCAGGGTTTATAAAAATGAATTTAGGTTAAATTAATAGGAACTGTGGGTGGTTCAAACTAGCCCTGTAGGAAACTACAAACAGTGGCTATGAGCTGGACACAAATCAGTGGCACTTGACAACAATAGTCAGAATATGTGAAATTCGAAAGAAGTCTAAAATTCGTTTCAGTGGTATTACAATCCTACCATTTATTTTATGTAAAGAGTTTCTAAGGAATGGCTGGTGAGTTTCAAGTGGCAAGATTGTAGTTAGCAGTCCAAAGCTTATCCTGCAGAACCACACAATAACTCCATTTTTTTATAGCGATATGGAAATATACCTTTGTCTTTGTACCTCATTTTCAACAAACTTGAAAATAATGACACAGTTAAAATATTATCTATTTCTATACAAGTGAATATTAATAAAAAATATATTCTTGGTATAAAAAACTGCAATGATTTTTCACTGACATTTACTAGAAACCATTAAGTCTGTATATAGATGCAACTAACATACAACAGTTTGTATTTTCTGGAAACTGTAAATTTCATTTCTATTCAATGTGATTTGAAATGCTATTATATAATAACATGTGATAACATATTTGCCAAAATGCTTCTCAATCTGTTTCAGCAGATGTTGAAAAATAACTAACTACTTCCAATTTTATAACCGCCGAAATATCTGATAGTAACCAACTCATTTTATTACTACTGTCTAAAAAAAAAAGAATATGTCAAATACTCTATAGATGAACCACTATGTTACTTTTCACTATTCATCGAGCTTATCAAAAGTGTAAACATTGTGGCAAAATCTATAGATATTTTGAGCAAAGAAATTTAACTTAGCTGTGAATTAAATTTTTTCTGATTATCTATGTTTCAGTATTTTATAACATCTCAAACCAGACTAAATGATCATATCTTAAAAACTTTTGTCTTACATATTTTAAAATGTTATATTTGAAACAGGACATTTCTAAGACTATCATCAAAAATTTTTCATGTCAAACTATGTCTTTCAAGAAAGTTTCTTATTACATGGCATTTAAAAAAAAAAAAAAATCTTTGAAAACAAGATACAATTAGGATAATTATTTAAAATAGCATTTGACATATCCTATGTTTCTAAGGAGGTCTGGTAGCGTAGTGGTTACGAGTCGGACTGCTAACTTTAAGGTCAGCAGTTCGAAACTACCAGTGGTTCTGCAGGAGAAAGATGAGGTGTTCTGCTCCCGTAAAGATTTTACAGCCTTGGGAACCCTGTGCAGGGTCACTATAAGCCAGAACCAACTCCACGGTACTTAACAAAAACAACATGTTTCTAATATAATGTATCCATGTAAATAATGCACATACATATATTGCACCAACAGGGAACAAACATAGAAGGGCTGTGTGGTTTACAAAATCCCTGTAACATGCAAATTATTAGTGTAAAACATGCTATTTCTAAAAGGCAAATCACTCAGCCTGTGCTAATAAAAGAAACCGTTCTGATGGACTATTTAATTGGTTTAACAAGGCTGTTTATAGCTAATGCTAAATGCAGTAATAGAACAATGAAGTCTTGTACTCAATGTTAGTTTTACTCCCTTTAGATCTTACTCATAATTACAGTTAGCTTTTTAATTATTCTGCTTCTCATTTTCAATTTATGATTAAGACCAACAGTGGGCCCTGGAGACAGTAAGTGCTGAAATGGACAGAAATAAAACAGAAGAAAGCAATCGCTTTAGCTTATTGTTTCAGGAAGCCAAACAGATTTTTTTTTTTTTTTCATTTTTAAACTTGTTATCCCAAATAAAGAAAGAAGTTAGAAGTTAGTACTGTTTAAAGTAAACAGTGCCCACTACTTTAGATGCATGTCAGAGCACTATTTTCAAAACATTTTTTTTCTTTAAGTTTTTTTTATTGTGTATTGAGTAGAAGTTTATAGAGCAGATCATCAGTTTTACATTCAGCAAACCACACATCTTGTTTCATTACAATGATTATAATCCCCTCATTGTACCATCAGTTACCAGTGTTTCTCTTTATTCAGTTTAGTTTTTTTTTTTTTTTTGAACACTCAGGCATATATAATAATTTACACCACCAAAGGGCACATTCTGCAAGTCTGCCTCCTGGCCACCATCTCATAGTACCTCATTTCCCATGAATATAGAGTCCTCAGCTGCTCTCTCTCTCCATGTAACCATCTCGACCTCCATCTCTGTTGTTGCTGCTTCTCTGGATAAGGTCTCTCATACTGCTTGGCTCTTCTCCCTTGATGATCCTAGGGTCCTTTTTTTCTAGACTATAAGAGTAACTACTCCCCCACCCACCCACCTTTTTTTTTTTTTTTTTTTTTTTTTACAAAAATTCCACATTTACAAATATGATAGTAGCATTTAGCCATGATACCAATTACTTATTATTGAGTCATAAGAAACTTATGCCTATCTCTTTTAACTAGACCCGTCTAGACAAGATGAAAACTATTCAGTGGGGAATCTTTATTTCCTCACACACTATTACAATAAGCTCCCATTTGAAACCTTGTAAGTCAGTCATTTCATGCCTTTATCAGCCCCTAATGTTAGGTAGCCAATATCTAAGTTGCCCATACCTATCCATATCAGCTGGATGCTTCACTCTCAGCTTCAAACCTCTATGACTATGTCCTTGTCCATAGGCTCAGGTGTCTCCAGGTCTCACCATATTTTGTACCAACCAGACCTTCTTCTTCTCTCTCATCTCCAGGTCCATGGGAGTCTATGGAATATGGTTGAACTCAGTCCAATGATTCATTGTTGCCTTTCTCCTTCTTCCACTCACTAGTAGACCAACATGGGCACCAGGAAGCTCATATGCCTGCTCATGTGTTCCCTATGATTTTCAGTCTTAGAGGGTGTTTGTCCTGAAGGAACTTGGTTGCTCACCTTGATGGCTTCCTGGTGAACAACTTGCTTATTGTTGTTTTGGCCAGTCATACTGCCATTTTTGTTTTAGGATTTTCCTGATGATCTTTCTTTGAAGATGTATCTCCTGTCACTCTAGCTGTTCGAAGCTGGTCTATTTGTCCTTTCTAGTGGGAATGTACCACCTCAGAAAGTTCTGGATAGCGATTAGGATTCCACATAAGGTCCTTTCTGTACATTTCCAAGGCTCTGCAGGAGGCCTATTTCAGTGGGCAAGTTCTGGATCCCTTTTAGGTATTCTAATAAGTTATAGGCTAAAGACATGCTTACAAGCTTTCTATAATTATGTTTTCTGACATTCTTTTCTATCCAACTCAAGTTTCACTTTTACAATATCTGGAAAGGGAAACCAATATACATAAGAGAGTCAAACATCTTAGTATTCTTTCCCCTCTTCAAATTATGCCTTGATCTGTATCACAGAGCCCTCTTGTTCCAAGGTTGAGCATGCATCATTATTTACCTTTGTCTCATTTAGCCCATGCAAACCTGTTTCAGTGTTCCCCTATAAACCTTCTTCTTCCACCCTTTCCCACTTCTTGTGTACTGCCCTCCCAACCCTGTGCTCTACCATCACTGCCCTGCACCTTCCCCAAACACTCCCATTTCAACCGCACCGGTAACCAACAAAGTTTTTTTTTTTTTTTCATTTTAATATAGGTATCTTATCTTAAGATTTTACAAAAATGGTCTTATGCAATATTTGTCCTTTTGTGACTTACTAATTTCACTCAGCATTATGTCCCCAAGGTTCATCCATGCTGTGTGGTGACTTGCAGCTTCCTTGTTATTTTTCAAAGTAGCATAATATTTCATTGTGTGTATGTACCAAACTTACTTTAGCCATTTTCCCCTTGAAAAGCCACTTAAACTGTATCCATCTTTTTGCTATTGTGAATAGTGCTGCTGTGAACATTGGTGTGCATTTATCTACTTGCATTATGGTTCATATTTCTTGTGGATACATACCAAGTATAAAAATTGCTGGATCATAAGGTAACTCTATTTCAAGCTTTATGAGGAAGCACCATACTGTTTTCCAGAGTGCTTGGATCATTTTGCAGTCACACCAGCATTGTAGGAGGATCCCAGTCTCTATACATCTTCATCAACATTTATTGTCCTCTGCATTTTTTTAACTTCACTGTTATTGCTATAGTGAGATGTTATCTCATGGTTGTTTTTATTTGCATCACTCTAATGGAGTCCTATATCATGCATTAAGATGGCAGGTCTGGTAGATGTGCAGTGAGGAGCTCCGTCACCAACAACACAAAATAAGAGACTAAGCAGGCTCAGGAGATGGTGCTAGAACTCTGAATCTCATGTAAAGGAATATTTAGATTAGAAGACTTACAGCTAAGGGAATTTGTAACAGAATCAAGAAATCCATTTCTTTCTAATTCAAGATGCTAAACTACTCCTGGACCACAGTCTTGGGAGAGACCAACTGGGGGAAGGATCAAAACAGACACGGATGACTGAAAGAACAGCAGAGATACACGTGTGGAAATTCTTTTTTTTGGTATCTGTTCATTGGTCTCTAGCTGTCTGTGCACCTCCATCCTGGTGACAAGAATGAATGCCTGAATGAATGGCCACCCCACCCACACCCCTGGAGGGTTCTACTATGCATGCACACAGAAATACTCAAAATGTAAAGTGACAGTTTCCATTTAAAACCTAACGGCCACCACTCATCTGTCAGTTTGTCTTACTGTGGTAATTTGAGTTGCTGTGATTTTGAAAGCTATGTCACCAGTATTTAAAATACTAGCAGGGTCACACATGGTGGACAGTTTTCAGATGAACTTGCAGACAAAGTCAGACTAGAAAGAGAGAGTGACGAACTACTTTCAAATATTTAGTCACTGAAAACCTTATAAATAACACAGAAACACTGTGAGATACAGTGTAGGAAAATAAGCACCTCAAGTTGAAAGGCACTCAAAATGTGACTGGGGAAGAGCTGCCTCCTTAAAGTAGAGTTGACCATGATAATGCGAATGGAGTAAAGCTCATGGGAGAAAAGCATGTGGGACATTCATTTGCTGATGGGGCACAACTCAAAATGAAGAGAAACAGCTGTAAACATCCATTGAAAATCGGAACATGGAATGTATGATGTATGAATCTGAGAAAACTGGAAACTGTCAAAAAAGATATGGAACACATAAACATAAATATCTTAGATATTACTGAGGTGAAATGGACTGGTATTTGCCATTTTGAAACTGAAAACCACATGGTTTACTATGTCAGGAATGAAAAATTGAAGAGGAATGCTGTTGCATTCATCGTAAAAAAGACCATATCCAGATTAGCCATGAGGTAAGAAGCTGTCTGTGATAGAATAATATCCATGTGCCTGCAGGGAAGCACAGTTAATGTCACTATTATTCAAAATTATGCACCAACCACTAACACCAGTGAGGATGAAATAGAAGAATTCTATCAACTTCTTCAATCTGAAATCGATCAAACTTGCAATCAAGATGTATTTATCATTACCGGTGATTGGAATGCAAAGGCTGGGAGCAAAGAAGAAGGACCAGTCGTTGGAAAATATGGCCTTGGTGATAGAAATTATGCTGGAGGATGCATGATAGAATTCTGCAAAACCAATGATTTGTTCATTTAAAATACCATCTTTATACAGCATATGAGACAACACTACACATAGACCTCGCCAGATGGAATACATAGAAATCTAACTGACTATATCTGCATAAAGAGACGATGGAAATGTTCCATATCATCACTCAAAACAAGGTCAGGGAAGACTATGGAACAGACCATCAATTACTCATGTGTAAATTCAAATTGAAGATGAAGAAAATTAAAAGAAGTCCACAAGAGCCAAAATATGACCTTGAATACATCCCACTTGAATTTAGAGATCAACTGAAGAAAATATTTGATACATTAAACACTAAAGATGGAGTACCAGAAGAGTTGTGGTATGACATTAAGAACATTATAAAAGAAGGAAACAAAAAGTCATTAATAAGAAAGAAGGAAAAGGTGAAAATGGATGCCAGAAGAGACACTGAAATTTGTTGTTCAGACTAGAGATGCTATAACAAATGGAAGAAATGAGGAGGTCCAAGAACTAAACAGAAAATTTCAAAGATCAGCTCGAGAAGATAAAGCCAACTATTACAACAAAATATGGAAAGATCTGGAATCAGAAAACCAAAAATAAAGAACATGCTCAGCCTTTTTCAAGCTGGGGGAACTGAAGAAAAAAATTCAAACCGTGACTTTCGTTATTGAAAGATTCTCGGGTCAAATTATTGAATAATGCAGAAAGCACCAAGAGAAGATGGAAGGAATACACAGTCACTGTACCAAAAGGAAATGGTTAATGTTCAACCATTTCAAGAGATAGCATATGATCAAGAGCCAATGATTCTGAAGGAAGAAGTCCAAGGTGCATTGGAGGAATTGGCAAAGAATAAGGCACCAGCGTAG
>NW_006409052.1:309459-315979 GCF_000296735.1 Chrysochloris asiatica | reverse complement strand
AGTAAAGTTTTGCTAAAGGTAATACAGAAATGGTTACAATCCTACATTGACAGAGAACTTCCATTGGTTCAAATTGGATTCATAAGAGGCCGGGAATGACAGATATTATTTTTGATGTCGGATGGATCTTGGCTGAAAGCAGAGAATATCAGAAAGATGTTTACCTGTGCTTTATCGACTACACAAAGGCTTTAAATGTGTGGATCATGACAAGCTATAGGCAACATTGCGAAGTATGAGTATTCTGGTAAAATTAATTGTGCTCATGTGGAATTTGTACCTGTACCAAGAAGCAGTTGTTCGAACAGAACATGGGGACACTGAATCTGGATTGGGATTGTGTTATATGTGTAGATTGCTTTGGGTAGTATTGACATTTTCACAACATTACCTATCCAGAAGCATGGCATATCCTTCCATTTTTGTAAGTCTCTTTTGGTTCCTTGTATTAGTGTTTCGTAGTTTTCTTTGTATATGTCCTTTGTTTCTCTGGTTATATTTGTTCCTAAATATTTCAACCTTTGAGTGGCTATTGTAAATGTCATTGCTTTCCTAATTTCCTTTTCAGTATTGTCATTATTAGAATAGTGAATCCAACTGATTTTTGTATGTTGGTCTTGTACCCTGCCACTTTGCTGAATCTTCCAATGAATTCAGGTTGTTTTATTGATGTCTTTGGGGTTTCCTATGTATAAGATCATATCATTTGCAAATAGACAGACTTTTATGTCCTCTTTGCCAATTTGGATGCCTTTAATTTCTCTATCTTACCTTATATCTCTGACTAAGTCTTAAAAAAACTATATTGGAGTGGTGATAATGGGCATCCTGTCTTGTGCCTGTTTGCCAGGGGAAGGCTTTCATTTTCTCTCCAGTAAGAGTGATTTTAGCTACTGGTTTTGTATGTTGTTGTTGTTGTTAAGTGCCGTCGAGTCGGTTCTGACCCATAGCGACCCTGTACAGGGTTTCCGAGGGTGTAAATCTTTACGGGAGTAGAAAGCCTCATGTTTCTCCGGCGGAGCAGCTGGTAGTTTAGAACCGCTAACCTTAAGGTTCACAGCCCGATTCGTAACCACTACACTACCAGAGTTCCTTATATGCTCTTAATTATATTGAAGAATTTCCCTTCAATTACTATTTGCTGAGTGTTTTTATCAGGAATGGATGTTTGACTTAGTCAAGTGCTTTTTCTGCATCAAATGATATGATCATATGGTTCTTTTCCTTTTTCTTATTTGTATGGTAGATTATATTGATTGTATTTCTGATGTTGAGTCATCCTTGTATCCCTGATATGAATACCACTTGGTCGTGATGTATTATTTTTCTGATGTGCTGTGGAATTCTGTTGGCTAGGATTTTCTTGAGAATTTTTGCATCTATATTCATGAGGAATATTTGTCTATAATTTTCTTTCTTAGTTTTGTCCTTCTATGGTTTTGGTATGAGAATCATGCTTGCTTCATTGAATGTATTACGGAATTGTCCATCCTCTTCTATAGTCTGGAATAATTTGAGTAGAATTGGTGACAGCTCTTCCCTTAATATTTGGTAAAACTTACCATAAAGCCATCTGGACCTGGATGTTTTTGGTTGGGAGTGTTTGATTACCTGGTCAATTTCATTCTTTGTTATAGGTCTATTCAAATTTTCTACTTCATGCTGTGTAAGTGTTGGTAGGTCATGCTTTTCTAAAAATATATCAATTTCCTCTAGGTTTTCAAATTTGTTGGAGTACAACTCTTCATAATATTCTGTTATTATCCTTTTTTGTTCTACTGGTTCCATTGTGACATCACCTAGGTGATTTCTTATGAGTGTTATTTGTGTCTTCTCTTTCTTTTATTTTGTTAATTTTGCCAATGGTTTGTGGATTTTATTAATTCTTTCAAAGAACCAACTTCTTGTTCAGTTGATTCTTTCTATTTTCTGTTTTCTATCTTCTATCTCATTTATTTCTTCTCTAATCTTTATTATTTCTTTTATTCTCTTGACTGTAGGGTGCCTTTGCTGGTCTATTTCTAGTCATTGGAAATGATATGTTAATTTGTTGGTTTGGGTTCTTTTTTCTTTTTTTGATGTGTGCATTTATTTCAATAAACTCTCCTCTCAGCACTGCTTTTGCTGTATACCAGAGATTATGTGATGTTGTGTTTTCATTCTCATTTTTTACTAGCCACTTTGTGAATTCACATTTTATTTCTTCTACTACCCAGTCATTTTCAGCAGGGTGGTATTCAGTTTCCATGTATTTGACTTTATTTCCTTGGAATTCCTATAGCTAGTTTCTAATTTGATAGCATTGTCGTCTGAGAAGACGCTTTGTGGTGTTTGTATTTCTGTAAATTTCTCAAGGCTTCTTTTTTTGGCCTAACCAATGGTCTAATGTGGAGAATGTTCCATGGGCACTGGAAAAGAATGTGTATTGTGCTGTTGTTGGGTTGAATGTTCTCTACATATCTATGAGGTCCAGTTGGCTGATTATGCTGTTTAGTTCCTCTGTGTCTTTGTCGAGTTTCTTTCTAGTTGTTCTGACCATTTTCGAAATGCTATATTGAAATTACCCACTATTAATGTAGATTTGTCTATGTGTTTCTTCAAATCTATTAGAGTTTGCTTTACATAATTTGGAGCTATTTCATTGGGAGCATAAATATTTATTATGGTTATGTCATCTTGTTCAGTTATCCATTTAATCATGAGATCATGTTCATCTTTATCTATTATACTGGTTTTTGCCTTGAAGTTTATTTTATCAATGGTTAGTATTTCAATTAGCTTGGTATAGTTTTTCCATCTTTTACTTTTTGACTGTTTTCATTTCTGTATAAGGTGTTTCTCTTGCAGACAGCATTTTAAAGGATCTTGTTTCTTTTCCATTCTGCCACTCTCTCTCTCTTAACTGGTGCATTTAATCCATTTATATGTAGTGTAATTATTGATTTGTTGTTATTGTTAGGTGCCATTGAGTCAATACCGACTCATAGCGACCTTATGCACAGCAGAACAAAACACTGCCAGACCCTGGGCCAACCTCACTACTGTTGCCACGTTTGAGTCCATCAATAATGCCACTTTTCCAATCCATCTTATTGGGGCTTTTCCTCTTTTTTCTCTGACCTACCACCTTACCAAAACGTTGTTGTTGTTGCTGTTATGTGCCATGGAGTCAGTTCTGACTCATAGCGACCCTGTACAGAGTTTCCAAGGCTGTAAATCTTTATGGGAGCAGAAAGCCTCCTCTTTCTCCCGTGGAACAGCTGGTAGTTTCAAACTGCTGACCTTGCGGCCTGCAGCCTGATTTGTAACTTCTACGCTACCAGAATAGGTATGGATTGATTGCTCTCATTATGTTTGCTTTTTTGTGGTGCTGCTGGTATCTCTGTTCTGCACATCTTTCTGTGCTGATTTCATTTTTTTTTGTGTGTTTTTTTTTTTTTTCTTGTCAGTTTCCTCATAGTTTTACTGCCTGGGGTTTGGTGTTTTATAGAGTGGGATTGTATCTTGACTATATAGCAACAGTTGCTGACTCTTCTTGGATTATATAGGGAGAGAAAGAGTTCCCCAAAGGTAGAAGGGGGATCATAAAACAGCAAAACATCACCAGAAAAAAAAACAAAAAACCAAGAAACACAACAACAACAACAAAACAAAACTAGACTGAATACTACAGTATATAATCACAGAAAAAGGAAAAGATGGAGAGAAGAACAAAACAAAACAAAACAATATGTAGACTAATACTAGTATGACTTTAATGTCATCTCTTCAGCTTCTTGCATTCCAAGCTGCCTGAGAGATTTCAAGATGCCAGTATTGGTTGTTATGCGGTACCTCAGGCTTTAATTTAATTTTCAGGCTGTTTTGTTTTTAAACTCTCTTTCCCTCTCTACAGCCCTGTCTTGGACTTTCCAGTACTTAAAAACAAAACAAAACAAAATTGGGGTCTGCTCTTAGGCTGAATATCTGGGCACATGCGTGGCAGAAGAACCCACCAGTGGTGAGGGTGGGGGGTGTCCACTTGCTCAGCCTCCCTCTCTAGTCACCAAAATGGAGGTGCACAAACAGTGTGTGTGTGTGGGGGCAATGACCAGATACCAAAAAAAAAAAAGAAAATCAGAACAAAGCAAAACTGACAAAGTGTATTGCTCACCTTTGCTCCAAGGTACACGTGGCATTTTTTTGTAGTGTTTCTGCTCCTCTGCTTGGTCTTGCCGTTTGGTCTTGGCCAAGATGTCGGCTCTGGGTCTTGGAACTTGGAAGATTCAAAAGTACGCAATTTCTTACTTCAACTTCAAGTTCCACTGGCTATAAGGCTCCAAACTTTAAAAATATTCCTAGCGCTGTGGTTCTGAGTTTTGGAGCTCTGCCCTGGATCCGTTTTGCCGGATATTCTGTGGTATGGCTGATGGCGAACTTCACTGTACCTCCACCCTAGCTGCCATCAAGCCCTACTTCCTTATTTTCATAACATTTTAAATTAATTTTATTTTGATATCATCGATTGATCAGTCCATGTGTCTTAGCCCCATAATGTAGTGTACTCAATTTATACTACAACCTATTAGCTTCAAGACTTTGGAATAAGTTCATAGCTCACATTTGGTTAAATTGCCACATTTCTAAGAATGTGCAAACATCATCAAGTATTAGAGGCATTTTTTTTATTAACTCAGTTATCATCATTGCTATGTGCCATCAAATTGATTCCAACTAATAACAATCCTTTGTAGGGTTTCCACAAGTATCAGTTGGGTTTGAACCACTGACATTGAGGTCAGCAATTTATTGTTGATCATACAGCACCACAACAAGACTCCAATTCAATTAATATATGCAAATTTTTGAGCAATGTTTGACACATTGTTGTTATTGTTAGATGCCATCGAGTCAGTACCGAACCATAGCAACTTTATGCACATCAGAAAGAAAGACTGCCTGATCCTGGGCTAACCTCAGTACTGTTGCCACGCTGAAGTCCATGCATGCTGCCACTTGACCAAACCATCTTGTAAGGGGTCTTCCTCTTTTTCTCTGACTGTCCACCTCACCAAATATGATATCCTTCTCCAGTGACTGCTCCCTCCTGACAATATGTCCGAAGTATAAGAGACAAAGTTTGGCCATCCTGGCCTCCAAGGAGCACTCTGGCTACACTTCTTCCAAAACAGAACTATTGGTTTTTTTGGCATCCCATGGCACATTCAATACTCTTCTCTAACACCATAATCCAAAAGCATCAATTCTTCTACGGTCTTCCTTATTCAATGTCCAGTTTTTGCATACATATGAGGTTATTGAAAATACCATGGCTTGGGGTAGGCGAAACTTAGTCTTCAAGCTGACATCTTTGCTCTTCAACACTTTAAAAAGGTCTTGTGCACCAGATTTGCCTAATGTAATATTTTGTTTGATTTCTTGACTGCTGCTTCCTTGATTGTTGATAGTTGATCCAAGAATGACTTCCTTGACAACTTCAATCATTTCTCCATTGATAAGAATGTTGCCGATTGGTCCACTGGTGAGAATTTTTGTTTTCTTATATTGAGATATATTCCCTACCAAATGCTGTGCTCTTTGATCTTCATCAGTATATGTTTTAAGTCCTCTTTATTTTCAGCAAGGAACATTGTATCATCTGTATATCACAGGTTGTTAATCTGATCTCATGTTTGTTTATTTTTTCATATAAGCCAGTTTCTTGGATGATTTGCTCAGCATACATGTAGAATAAGTTTGGTTACAGAATACAACCTTGTCGCACACCTTTCTTAATTTAAAAACATTCAGTGTTCCCATGTTCTGTTTGAACAATTGCTTCTTGGTCCAGGTACAGATTCCTCATAAGCACAATTAAGTGGTCCAGAATACTCATACTTCACAATGTTGTCCATAGGTTGTCATGATCCACACAATTGAATACCTTTGAATAGTCAATAAAACATAGATAAATATCTTTCTGATATTTTCTGCATTCAGCCAAGATCCATTACACATCAGAAATGATATCCCTCCTTTCATGGCCTTTTCTAAATCTGGCTTGAACCTCTGGAAGTTGTCTGTCAATGTATGATTGTAGCCATTTCAGTATGACCTTTAGCAAAACTGTACTCGCATGGGATATCGAAGATTGTCCAATGATTTCCACATTTCATTGGGTCACCTCTCTTTGGAATGGGCACAAATATGGATCTCTTCCAATCAGTCGACCAGATAATTTTCTTCCAAATTTCTTGGTATAGCTCAGTGAGTGCCGCCACAGTTTCTAGAAAGATTTCAATTTTTGTTCCATCAATTTCTGGTGCCTTTTTTTGGCCAATTCCTTCAATTCACCAGAGACTTCCTCCTTCAGTATTGATACATTGTTGTTGTTGTTAAGTGCCGTAGAGTCAGTTCCAACCCATAGCGACCCTGTACAGGGTTTCCAAGGGTGTAAATCCTTACGAGAGTAGAAAGCCTCATCTTTCTCCCGCAGAGCAGCTGGTACTTTCGAACCGCTGACCTTAAGGTTTGCAACCCG
>NW_006409052.1:276754-309359 GCF_000296735.1 Chrysochloris asiatica | reverse complement strand
GACCCATAGCGACCCTGTACAGGGTTTCCAAGGGGGTAAATCCTTACGAGAGTAGAAAGCCTCATCTTTCTCCCGCAGAGCAGCTGGTACTTTCGAACCGCTGACCTTAAGGTTTGCAACCCGATTCGTAACCACTACGCTACCAGAGCTCCTTAGCAGTGTTCAAATATGTGTAAGATATTACTATATTCTATTTTACCAAAATGTTTTGGTTGGTGGTTATAAAATATTGAAAATTCTAAATTAGAAATATTCATATTTGATTTTAATGAGCCCTGGTACATTAGTGGATCGTGAGCTGGGCTGTTAACTCTAAGGTCATTCGTTTAAATCTGCCATTTGCTCTGTGGGAGAAAGAAAAGCCTTTCTGTTTCCATAAAGATTTGTAGTCTTGAAAAGCCTACACAGAATTGCTATTAGTCATACCCAACTCACTGTCACACAACCATCACTGTCACCACACATTTGATTTTAACATCTATCTCCAAAAAAGGCATTTAACTCGTGGTTGTGGTGGTGGTTATGTGCATTGGAGTCAGTTCTGACTCATAAAGACCTTATGATTTTTAACCCCTATGTTGTCAGAGCTCCTTATATAACTTGTAGGGATCCTATATTTGTTTTCCAGGACTATAGATCTTCATGGAATTAGACAGCCTCATCTTTCTCCTGCAAAGCAGTTTGTGAATTTGAACTGCTGACTTCATGGCATAATGCCTAGTCTAACTCATAATCCACTACAACAATTTTCAGCATAAATATCACAAATAATTTAAATCACTCAGAAATAATAAAATAGTTATTATTTATAACTTTCATTCACTCTGATTCAGGAAACAGATGTCTTAAATCCATACCATGATTTATAAACTGCTTACATATTATAAATCAGGAAGAACTTTTTAAGCTCTGCCTCAAACAAACATCATATAACTGGGATGAAAGAGAATTGTAAAAATCACAATAAAAGTATAAAATATTATTAGACTCCATGAATAGCTTGTATGTTTGATTCTTTAGTGATATTAATAATCAAATAGTTTTAAGAAATTAACAGGACATTATAATGGAGCATCTGTGGCAGAAAGATAAGGCTTTCTACTCCAGAAAAGAGTTAAAGGCACTGAAAAACCTATACAGGATCACTGTGTGTCAGAATAGACTCAATGGCAATTAACAACGCAAAGGAGTAAGAATAAAGCCTGAAACTATTGAGTTGATGATGTTATTTATTGTAATGCCATATAAATAGAAAGAACCAGGAAATAACACAACGACATTAATGGAATCATTAGCTTTGTCATGAGAGCTAAGTAAATAAAGAAGTTAAATATTAATTACTTCAAATAAAACCCATTTGATTTCCTAAATCTTATCTTTATTGACCATGCCAGTTTTCTCTTATCTCCATTTAAGTATAACAATTTAGTGTGTGGATAATGAAATCTTTTAGGTCCTTTTCAAATTATTTGTTATTTTCTTATTATGATGTTTCAAAAATCAGATGAAAGAAATTTTTCCATTAACAAAATTATTTTAAAATTATACCCATGAGTTCTCACCTTCAATCACTTGTTGATCAGTTTGTCACACTGGTGGCTTTTATGTAGCTGTGATTTTGGAAGCTATGTCACAGGTATTTTGAATGCTAAAAGGGTCACCTATGGTTTCATCTGAGATATCAGACTAAGAGAGACTCAGAAGAAAGAGATGGAGGCAACTTATGAATTATTATTGTTGTGGTTAACATTTCATCAATCCAGTATTCACTCACAGTCACCTTATTCACAACAGAATAAATATTAACTTATGATGAACAGCACCAGAATATTGCTAGAAGATGGAAAGGATTCAAAATATAACTGGGAAAGGGCTGCCTCCACAAAGTAGAGTTCACTGTGATGACATAAATGTAGTAAAGATTTTAGAACCTTCATTTCCTGATGGGGCAAAACTTCAAATGAGTTAAAACAACTGCAAATGCCCATTAATAATTGGAAATTGGAATGTTCAAAGTATGAATCAAGGAAAATTGGAAGTTGTCAAAAATTAAATGGAACACATTGATGCCTGAGGTACGAATGACTTGAAATGGACTAGTATTGACAATTTTGAATATAACAATCACATGGTTTACAATGGCAGAAATGGAAAATTGAAGAGTAATGACATCCCATGCATTATCAAAAAGAATATTTTGAGTTCCCTCTTGAAATGTATTTCTGTTATAGGATATTATCCATATGCTTACAAGGAAGCCAGATAATACTGATATAAAAAAAAAATGTATGCAACAAACACTAAAGACTTTGATTATGATATTGAAGAATTCTACCAACTTGTTCTGTCTGAAAATGATAAAACATGAAGTCAAGATATATTAGTAATTATTTTAGGTAAGAATGCAGAGATTAGAAACAAATAAAAATGTTCAGTACTTGGAAAATTCAGTCTTTGTAACAGAAAAGATTCTAAAGATCTCATGGTGGAATTTTGCAACAACAATGATTTCTTAATTGAATATAACTTTTTCAAACAACATAAAATATGATTATCCACAGGTGTATTATCAGATTAAAAACACAGAAGTCAAATAGATGACATCTGGGGAAAAAGATGATGGAGAAACTCCTTATCAGCAGCCAGAGGAAGTCTTTGGAACAGACCATCAATTGATCATATGCAAGATTAGGTTGAAGATGAAGAAAATTAAAACAATTCGATGACAGCTTAAAAAAAACTCTGATTATTGTTGTTATTATGTGCTGTCCAGATGATATTGACTCATTGTGACTTTATGCACACCAGAAAAAACATTACACAGTCGTGCACAAATAATACCTTCGATACTACACTTGAATCCATTGCAGTTGCCACTGTGCCAATCCATATTTTTGGGGATTTCCTCTTTTTGCTCACACTCCATATTACCAAGCATGGTGTCCTTTTCAAGGACTAATCCCTCCTGATAATATATCCCAAATATGAGACACAAAGTCTGGCCATCTAAGGAGCATTCTGTATGTTCTCATACCAACACAGATTTTTGTGTTCTTCTGGAAGTCCATGGTAATTTTAATATTCTCTGCCAACACTATATTCAAATGGATCAATTCTATGGTATTCCTTATTCATTGTCCAACTTTCACATGCAAATGAGACTAATGTTAACACCATGGTTTCAGTGAGGAGCACCTTGATCTGTAAACTGGCATTCTTTTTTCTTGAATGCTTTGAAGAGGTCTTGTGCAACAGATTTGGATAATGTAATACATCATTAGATTTTTTTTTTTTTATTGTGAATTATGTGATGGTTTACATGGTAGAACATTAGTTTTACATTCATCCTATCGTATATCATTTAAATATCATGGTTACTATCCCCTCCATGCATCATCAACCAACCAAAGGGTATACCCTGCAAGCCTGCCTAAACCTCCTTCCCCTGGTCGTCAGCACACAGCCCCTCCCCTCTCTGTGTCTAAAATTCCCAGCTGCTCCATTTCTCCAATCATCGTCTCTGCCTCCATCTCAGGCATCACTGCTTCCCTGGGTAGGGTCCTGCTCTCCGCTCTTCACCTTTGATGGTCCCAGGGACCTGCGCTATAAGACTGCAAAGTTAATCACTCCCCTCCTCGCTACAAAACATATACCTTTACATTTCCAACCCTCATAGTCAGTCCTGATAACAATTATTCATTATTATATTACAAGAGACCTATCCACATTTCCTTTCATCAGCCCTGCCTAGACCGATTGGATACTACTCAGTAGAGATTCTACCTTCCTCCATGCCCTCTAGATCTAGGTTCCTTCTTGAACACTTGTGAGCCAGACAGTTCTTGCCTTTGTAGCCCTCTCCCCACAAATTTTGGGTAACCAATGTCCAAGTTGCCCATCCCTGTCTACTCTGTGTATGGAGAGGGTGGCAAGGATCCTTGCTGTAAAGATTTATTCCCCTCTCTTTTGAGATACTGCATCCATAGGTGTAGGTCAAGTTCATCAAATTGTATCAGATTACTCTTCTTTTTTTCCTCTTCTTTCTTATTCTAGTTGAGCTCTGATCATCCAGTTATTGAAGCCAAATCATGTGGGTATTATTGGCAAGTATGGATGTTCCTATGGATATGCCCTCTCTTCTTATCAGCTGGATGCTTCACTCTATACTCTAGTCCTCTGTGGCTATGTCACTGACTCTGGGCCCAAGAGTCCCAGGACTTGTCAAACTGCTGGCCAACCAGGTCTCCACCTGGGTTCACAGGAGTCTATTGAATGTTAGGGCTTATTTTGCATCTTTATTGCTGTTTTTCCCTGACTTCCCCTTATCGGTGACGAACGTGGTCACCAATCAAAGTATGTATTCCCATTTAGTCTTAGTCTTGGTAGGGGGTTGCTCTGAGGAGACCCAACCACTTGTTTTGATGTCTCCTAGGCAAGCAACTTGCTTCTTCTTGTAGTAATCAGTTGGACTGCCTATATTGTTTTGTATTTTTCCTGTAGGTCTCTCTTTCAAGAATCGTCTTCTGTTCTTCTAGCCACACCAGGCTAGTCTGCCCATCCTTTCAAGTAGAAATTTCCTACCTCTGAAGATTCTGAATGCTGTTCAGGATTACACCTATAGTTTTATGTAATGCAGAGGTTCCACAGGAAGCTTCCTTCATAGAGTACGTTGTAGCCCCATTTTAGGCATTCCAATCATTTATAGGCAGAAGATGGACTTACAAGCTTTCTATAGTGATATTTGTGTCTATTCCTTTCTCTCCCACTCCAGAGCTTATTTTATAATATAATGCAAAGGAAAACAAGATTCAAAAGACTGCCAAGCATCTTAACATAATTTCCCTCCCTTTCCCCATTCCAATGATGTCTCAATATCTGTATCCCAGAGCCCTGTTGTTCCAAGTTTGTGCATACATCATTATTTACCTGTGTCCCACTTAGCCCATGCAAACCTGCCTAATTGTTCTCCCATATGCTTTGTTCTTCCATTCCCCTCTCCCTGCTTGTATATGACCCCCCTTCCCAGCACCCAAACAATCTGTGTCTATTTCCTGCCCTATGCTCCACCTTCCCCTTCCTCCCCTCACCCCACCCCCACATCCCAGCAACCAGCAAAGAATACCCCCACCTTCTCTTTAGTATGGGTTCTTTTTCTTTGTCTTTTACAGTAGTGGTCCTATGCAGTGTTTCTCCTTTTGTGACTGACTAATTTCACACAACATAATGTCCTCAATGTTCATCCATGTTATGCGTTGACTTGCAGCATCCTTGTTATTCTTCAAGGTAGCATAATATTCCATTGTGTGTATGTACCACAGCTTGTTTATCCACTCTTCAGTTGATGGGCACTTTGGCTGTCTCCATCTTTTTGCTATTGTAAATAGTGCTGCTATGAACATTGGTGTGCATATATGTACTCATGTTATGGCTCGTAAATACCAAGTAAAGAAACTGTTGGATGATAAGAAATTTTATTTCCAACCTACTGAGGAAGCTCCATACTGCTTTCCAGGGAGGTTGGACCATTTTACAGTCCCACCAGCAGTGCAGGAGTGTCCCAGTCTCTTCACATCCCTGCCAGCATTTATTGTCCTCTACTTTTTTTATCTTTGCTGTAATTGTTGGTGTGAGATGATATCTCATTTTTTTTTTTATTTGCATCTCTCTAATGGTTAGTGATCGTGAACATTTCTTCATATGTTTGTTGGCTGCCCATATCTCTTCCTTAGTGAAGTGTCTGTTCATAGTCTCTGCCCACTTTTTAATTGGGTTATTTGTCTTTTTTTTTTTTTTTTTTTTGTGGTGTTGTAGTACCTATTTATTTTAGAAATGAGTCCCTTGTTTTATGTGTCATTGCAAAAGATTTATTCCCATTCTATGGGTTCCCTTTTTACTCTTCTGTTGAAGTCTTTTGATGCACATACATTTTTAAATTTTAGTATGTCCCACTCATCTATTTTGTCTACTTTTGTTTGTGTACTTTTGAAAATGTTTTGTAATCCGTGTATTCCCTAAATTAACACCCTCACATTTGTCCCAAATTTTTCATTAATGGCCTTCATAATTCTGATAATCACAGTTAGGTCTTTAATCCATGTTGAGTGGGTGTTTGTAAAAGGTGTGTGGTGAAGGTCTTTTTTCATTCTTTTGCATATCGCTTTCCAGTTCTGCCAGCAGCATCTGTTGAAGAGACTATCACCTGCTCATGTGATATATTTAGGTGTTTTGTCAAAAATCAGTTGGTTGCATGTATATGGTTTACTTTCTGGATTCTCAATTCTGTTCCTTTAATCTATATATCTCTCATTGTACCAGTACCAAGCTGTTTTGACCACTGTAGCCGTGTAGTAAATTTTGAAGTTGGGGAGTGAGAGGTCTCCAACCTTATTCTTTTAATTAAGCATTGCTTTGCTTATCCAGGGTCTCTTTCTTTCCATATAAAGTTAGTAATTGTTTTTTTCCATCTCTCTGAGAAATGTTTCTGGAATCTGGATTTGGATTGCATTATATGTGTAAAATGATTTGGGCAGTATAAATATTTTCACAATGTTAGGTCATCCTATCCAGGAGCATGGTACATTCTTCCATTTTTGTAAGTCTCTTTTGGTTTCTTGTAGTAGTGTTTTTTAGTTTCCTTTGTATAAGTCTTGTGTTTCCCTTGTTATCTTCACTTCATCTTTTTGGGTGGCTTTTGTAAATGATATTGTTTTCCTAATGTCCTTTTCAACGCTTTCATTTTTGGTATAGAGGAATCCAACTGAATTTTGTATGTTGATCTTATATCCTGCCACTTTGCTGAATCTTCCGATGAGGTCTAGTAGCTTTTTTACTGAGTCTTTGGGGTTTTCTACATATAGGATCATATCACCTGCAAATAGAGAGGGTTTTATATACTCTTTGACAATTTGTATGCCTTTAATTTCCATCTCTTTCCATATAGATCTTGCTAACACTTCCAGCACAATATTGAATAGGAGTACTGACAAAGGCCACCTTGTCTTGTTCCTGTTCACAGAGGGAAGGCTTTCAGTTTCTCTCCTTTTAGAGTAATGTAGGCTGTTGATTTTGTATTGTTATTGTTGTGTGCCGTGGAGTCAGTTCCGACTCATAGCGACCCTACACAGGGTTTCCAAGGCTGTAAATCTTTATGGGAGCAGATCGCCTCATCTTTCTCCCGCAGAGCGGCTGGTAGTTTCAAACTGCTGACCTTGCGGCTCGCAGCCCTATTCGTAACCACTACGCTACCAGAACTCTTAATAATGTTGAGGAATTTTCCTTCAATTCCTATTTTGTTGAGTGTTTTCATCAGGAATAGATGTTGGATTTTGTCAAATACGTTTCTGCATCAATCAATATGATCTTTTTTCTCATTTATATGGTGGATAACGTTGATTGTTTTTCTAATGTTGAACCATCCTTGCATCCCTGATATGAATACCACTTGATCATGATGTATTATCTTTTGGATATGTTGCTGGATTCTGTTGGCTAGGATTTTGTTGAGAATTTTTGCATCTATGTTCATGAGGGGTATTGGTATAATTTTCTTTCTTAGTGATGTTCTTCCCTGGTTTTGGTATGAGGGTTATGCTTGCTTCATAAAATGTATAAGGAAGTCTCTGGTAGCATAGTGGTTATGAATTGGGCTGCGAACCGCAAGGTCAGCTGTTCAAAACTACCAGCTGGTCCATGGGAGAAAGATGAGCCTTTCTGCTCCCGTAAAGATTTACAGCCTCAGAAACCCTGTACAAGGTTGTTATGGGTCGGAAACTACTCGAAGGCACTTAACAACAACAACAACATCTTCTGGAATAATTTGTATAGAATTGGTGACATGTTTTCCCTGACCGTTTGGTAGAATTCATCAGTGAAGCCATCAAGGCCTGGATTTTTTTTGTTGGGAGTCTTTTGCTGACCTGATCAAATTTCTTCTTTTGTTATGAGTCTGTTCAGGTTTTCCACTTCACTGTGTGCAAGTTTAGGTGGGTCGTGTTTATCTAAAAATGTATCCATTTCATCTATGTTTTCAAATTTGTTGGAGTACAACTCTTCATAGTATTCTGTTATTATTCTTTTGCTTTCCTATGGTTCTATTGTGACATCGCCTATATGGTTTCCAAAATGTGTTATTTGTGTCTTCTCCCTCTTTTCTTTTGTTAGGTTTGCCAATGGTCTTTCAATTTTGCTAATCCTTTCAAAGAACCAACTTCTTGTCCTGTTGATTGTTTCTATAGTTTTTCTGTTTTATATCCTATTGATTTCTCCTCTGATATTTATTATATTTTCTCTTTTGGTGGCTGTACTTTCCCTCTGTTGTTCTTTTCTAATTGTTGTAGATGTTGTATTTATGTGTTAATTTTTGTTCTTTCTTCTTTTTGGATGTGTGTGTTTATTGCAATAAATTGTCTCTCAGCACCCCTTTCACAGTGTCCCAAAGATTTTGGTATGTTGTGTTTTTGTTCTAATTTGTTTCTTGGAATTTGTGAGTTCCCGTTTTATTTCTTCTACTACCCAGACGCCTTTCAGCAGGGTATTATTCTGTTTCCCTGTATTTGACTTGATTTCCTTGGTTTTACTATTATTGATTTGTATTTTGTTATCATTGTGGTCTGAGAAGATTCTTTGTAGTATTTTGATATTTGTAAATTTGTTTTGTGGCTGGAAACATGCTTTATTCTGGAAAATGGTCCATGTACACTGGAAAAGAATGTGTATTGTGCAGTTGTTGGGTTGAATGCTCTGTACACATCTATGAGGTCCAGTTGGCTGATTGTGTTGTTTACGTCTTCTGTGTCTTTGTCAAATTTCTTTCTGGTTGTTCTATCCATTTTTGAAAGCACTGTATTAAAATCACCCACTGTTATTGTGGATTCATCTATTTCTTTCTTCAAATATATTAGAGTTTGCTTTATATATTTTGGAGCTCTTTAATTGGGAGAATATATATTTATTATGGTAATTTCATCTTGTTCAATTGTCCCTTTAATCATGAGATAATGTCCATCTTTATCTATTATGCTAGTTTTAGCCTAAAGTTTATTTTATCAGAGATTAGTTCTGCCACTCCTGTTCTTTTTTTATTTCATTTAGCTTTGTATATTTTTTCCCATCCTTTGACACTTTCTCTGTTTTTGTCTCTCTGTATGATATGTATGTGTCTCTTGCATACAACATATTGAAGGATCTTGTTTTCTCATCCATTCTGCCACCCTCAGTCCCTTAACAGGTGCCTTTCATCTGTTTACACTCAGTGTAATTATCAATAAGTATTGATTAATTGCTGCCATTGTGTTTGTTTTTTTTTGTGTGTGTGTGTGGTGTTGCTGCTTTCTTTGTTCTGTGTGTCTTCTTTTGTTGAGTTGATGCTTTTCTTGTCCTTGTGAGTTTCCTCATAGTTTTAATATTTCCATCTTCTTCTTGGATTTTCATTCTCTTGGTATGTTGTGAAGTGCTAATTTTCTTTGAGGTTGTCTTATAGTCCATTAACTTTTCTCTTCATTTAGTGCAGTCTATTTTATCCTGTAATCTACTTGACCTTCTCACCATCTGGATCTCTGTTCCTACGTGGTTACCTTTTACATTGCAGTTGTGTTGAGCATAGACTGACCTCCCAGATTCTCTGAGTTTGTTCTTATAGTTAGTTCTGTTCTTGACTCTTCCTTCTGTTAATTTAAATCTGGGAGGTGGTGCTACATATGTCTGTAGTTTGTTGTTATGTGTTCTTGTTGGTTTTCAGTCTACAGAACTCCCTTTAGGATGTTTTTAGCACAGGATTGGCTTTGGCAAAATACCTTAGTGTTTGTTTATCCTGGAATATTTTGAATACACCACCATATTTGATTGAGTTTTTCTGGATAAAGGATTCTTGGTTGGCAATTTTTTTCTTTCAGGGTTTTAAATATGTCTCTCCATTGCCTTCTTGCTTGCATGGTTTCTGCTGACAGATCTGAGCTTAATCTGACTTGCTTGCCTTTGTATGTGACACTTCTGTTTTCCTAGCTGCTTTCAGGAGTGTCTCCTTATCTTTGATTTTGGAGAGCTTGATTATGATATATGTGTCAGTGATTTTCTTTTTGGGTCTATCCTTCCTGGGGTTCGTTGAGCTTCTTGAATATTTAACTTGTTATTTTCCTCAACTTCAGTCTGAACTTGCATCTGGTCTCTTCACCGCAAGGCTCCTGGCTCTGTTTTGACTGATGATATTGAATTTTTCCACTGTCTCATCCCACAGACGTAGTCAAGTTGAATTCTGGGTATTCCATCCAGTGAGGTGCATGTACATTTTCTCCTTTTTTGTTGTTAAAAAGGTATTCAATATGAGTAAATTGTAAGTTTTGCAAAATTCTGTCATATAATCTCCTGCATAATTTCTATCCTACTAATAATCCTTCATCTTTGTTTCCACTCTTTACATTCCAATTACCAGTAATTATCAATGAAACTCCGTTGCATGTTTGATCAATTTCAGACTAAGGAAGTTGATAAAATTATTAAATTTCATCAACATTGACTTTAGTGTTTTGTAAATAAATTTGAATATTAGTGGTGTTAACTTGTCTTCCTTATAGGCATGTGGATATTATCCTATAATAGATAGCATTGTACTTCCAATATAGATCTTCCAATTTTCCATCATTTTCAGTTATGCCCCATCAGCAAATGAAGGTCCTGGAAACTTTACTCTATTTGCAACATCATGGTGAGTTCTATCTTGAGGAAGCAGCTCTTCTCCAGCTGTGTTTTGAATGTCTTCCAACCTGACAGACTCATCTTTCAGTATTATATCTTACAATGTTTCATTGTTATTCATAATGTTTCCAATGAGTAGACATTCAGACGTAGTCTGCCTCTCTTTATTCCTAGTATGATTTAGTCTGGAAGCTCTGTTGGAACCTGTCCACCATGGGTGACACTGCTTATATTAAAAATGCAGGTGTCATATCTTCTAGCTTCACAACAACACACTATCCAGTAGAGTACAACAATCTGACTGATGAGTGGTGGATATTATTGCAATGTTGTTGCTGTTATTCAGTGCTGTCCAGTAAGTTCTGACTCATCGTGACCATGTTTAGGATATCTGAGTAGCAGCTGTTACATTTGAACTGCCGACCTTGCTGTTCAAACCGACCTTGAAGTTCAGTGCATTATCCTGCAGCACAACACTACAATTATTGGAGTCGGTACTATTCCTTTCATTCCCTGGTCATTTCATAAATGGATAATCTCTTTTCCAAACATATGACCTCAAGCTAAATTATTTTTAAGTTGCAAATTAAGGATATGAATCCATGTTATCTGACTCACGACTTTGCAGTCTTTACTACTAGACATAAAGAATACACCAAACCAGTTCCATTTTCATGGTCCAGTATTCCATTCCTCCTATTGGATAGAATCATAAGCATTTCTCAGAAATCACGAATAGAGACATCAATAATGGAAACTGATCTTTTGCCCAGATATCACAAATATATGACTGAAATGAATAGTCCTTTCATCAGGGAGATAGAAAGTATTATGTGAAATACTACAGAATACATATTTTAGGTTTAAAGCAAAATAGTCTCTCTGAAAATTATTCAGCTCTGTAAATATGGGGCAAAAACAGTCACAAGCAATCCATGTAAAACAGGACCTGTGACAGGATATCAGTGATGTGCATAGAATAAAAACATAAAGGACACTTGTTAATCATTTTCGAGTCACTTCTTTTCCATTTGTTGTTGTTATGTGCGGTGGAGTCAGTTCTGACTTATAGCGACCCCGTACAGTGTTTCCGAGGCTGTAAATATTTACGGGAGCAGAAAGCCTCATCTTTCTCCCGCAGAACAGCAGGTGGTTTTGAACTGCTGACCTTGCGGTTCTCAGCCTGATTTGTAACCACTACGCTATATAGTGATCCTATATACAACAGAACGAAACACAGCCTGGTCCAGTGCAAACCTCACAGTTGTTGCTATGCTGCTACTGTGTCAGTGAATCTCATTTGTGTCCCCTCTCTTTTTGCCATCCCTCCACTTTGTGAAGTGTGATATCCTTTTCCAGGGACTGGTAACTCCTGATAATATGTCTAAAGTATGAGAGTTACTGTCTGGCCTTATTGGCTATTAAGGAGCATTCTTGTTGTACTTCTTTCCAACACAGATATGTTTGTTCTTCTGACAGTCCATGGTACCTTTGATATTCATCCCCAAAACCATAACCACCATAACTCAAATGCATCCATTCTTCCAAGATCTTTCTTATTCATTGTTCAACATCAGCAATCATATGAGGTTATTGAAAATGCCATGGCTTGGTTCATGTGCACTTTAGTCCTTAAAGTGGCATCTTTGCTCTTGAACACTTTACAAAATTTTTGTCCTTCACATTTACCTAATAAAATGCATTGTTTGTTTGCTTGACTGCTGCTTCCAAGAATCTTGATAGTGAATCCATCAAAATGAAATGTTTGAAAATTTCAACTTTTGCTCCATACATCATGATTCTGTATACAGGTCCACTGGTGATAATATTTGTTTTATTCACAGTTACTAATGGATGTTTTCATTCTGAATTTGCCCCATCACCAGATTAAGGTTCAGAAGGGTTTACTCGAATCACATCATCACAATCAACTCTCTCATTTGAGGAGGCAGCACTTCCCCACATATTTTTTGAGTGCCTTTTTTCCTTAGGGGCTCAATTTCTGGCACTATATCTGACAACATTCTAATTATATTCACTATGTTTCAATAGTCAATAGTCGGGTGCTATAAGGCAATTTTTCAATGCTGTTCAGATAGTTTTCAGTAGATAAACATTAAGAAGTAGTTTACCTCTCCTTCTTCTGAGTTTGCCTATTACGTCTTAAGTAGGCATTTATTCTTTCTTTTAGGTGTAAGATAAGTATTCTTTACATAATTTATACCTATAAAACATAACCTAACTGTATTCTTTGGAAGAACAAAATTTGCAAATAACTTACATTGTTCATTGTCAAAGACTTCTTCAAGCAGAATACTGTATGTGGTTATTTCCATTTGAAGTAACATGGTGATCCACTGTTGATATTAAAATTATTATCTGTGCCTCAATCCTTTACCAACAACTAGACCTTAAAACATCATGTTAATCACTTTCTAAGACATTAAATGTTCTGGAGGATGTATGACATTAAAAATATCTGAAATATGTTCTTAATATATGTGTAATAGAATTTCCACCTTGTAAGGTAAATACGCTGATTAAGTATCTCATTGGGTAAGGTTAGATTTAAGGGTGTAACATGGCAATTAACTAGCTGACCAGATACACTAACACATGACCAAAGAAAGTATCATTCTTTATACAGTAAGAAAATGCATTTCCACAAAATATATTACAGGTGAAAAAGTGATAGATATTCACAATGATAAATAAAATATAATGTTATACAATAGATAAAAGTTTAACTGTGTCAAAATAATACTCAAACTATACTAATTAAGAAAAATACATTATATAATGAAAATTTTGTTTTTAATTAAAAAATCAAAATAATAAAAAATAAATGTAACTTACTGCATCATGATTTCATAGAACATATTAAGCACATGAAAAAATAAATGAATATCACTAAAAAATTGTCACTCTGATTTCACATTTTTGTAACCAAAAAGCTAACCTGTAGATTTCACTATAAGTCAATAATATCAATAATTTTAATATATTAGCATTAGTCTTATAATTTGCTACTGCGTATATTATTTTCCTAATGATTTTTAAGTGTTTCAACCTTTTAAAAATACACAAATACAATTATCTATAGCAAAATTGGAGACAATTCAGTCAATAGGATGTATGTTTTTGTTGTTGTTAGGTGCCATTTAGTTGGCACTAACTCATAGAGACCCCATGCACAACAGAATGAAACACTGCCCGGTCCTGGGCTAACCTCACAATTGAGTCACATATGGGTCCATTGATGTTACCACTTTGCCAATCCATCTCACTGGGTATCCTCCTCTTTTTCTCTTACCCTCCACCATAACAAACATGATGTCTTCCTCCCACAACTGGTCCCTGCAGAAAATATGTCCAAATTATGACACACAAAGTTTGGCCCTACTAGTATCCAAGGAACACCCTGGCAGCAATTCTTCGAATACAGATCTGTTTGTTCTTTTGGTAGTGCATGATATAATCAATATTTTTCACCAACACCGTAAATCAAATGCATCAGTTATTCAACGGTCTTCCTTATTCACTGTCCAGCTTTTGCATGCATATGAGGTTATGAAAAATCCCATGGCTTTGGTCAGTCAATCTTAGTCCTCAAGCTGACATCTTTGCTCTTCAACATTTTTAAAAGTTTTGTGCATCAGATTTGCCTAATTCAATAAGTCGTTTGATTTCTTGACTGCTGCTTCCAAGACTTTTGATGGTTATCGAAGAAGAATGAAATCCTTGACAAATTCAATCTATTCTCCGTTGATAAGAATGCTGCTTATTGTACAAATGGTGAGGATTATTGCTTTCTTTACATTTAGATGCAATCCAAACTGAAGGCTGTGCTCTTTGATCTTCCTCAGTAAGTATTTTAAATCCTCTTCACTTTCAGCAAGCAAGATTGTATCATTTGCATATCACAAGTTGTTAATGAGTCTTCATCCAATCCTGATGCCATGTTTTTCTTTATACAACCCAGCTTCTCATATTATTTGCTCAGCATACAGGTTGAATAAATATGGTGAAAGAATACAATCATGTCGTACACCTTTTTTAATTTTAAATCATTCTGTCTTTCCATGGTCTGTTCAATAAACTGCCTCTTGGTTCAGGTACAGATTCCTCATGGGCAGAATTAAGTTTTCTGTAAAACTTATACTTCACAATGTTGTCCATAGCTTGTCATGATCCACACAATTGAAAGTTTTTGTGTAATCGCTATTTGTTGTTGTTGTTGTTGTTGTTGTTGTTATGTGTCGTTGAGTCGGTTCCGACTCATAGCGATCCTGTACAGGGTTTCTGAGGCTGTAAATCTTTACAGGAGCAGAATGCCTCATCTTTCTTCTATGGAACAGATGGTAGTTTCGAACTGCTGACCATGTGGTTCACAACCTGAATTGTAACCACTATGCTACCAGAGTAATCAATATAGCACAGGTAAACATCTTTCTGGTATTCTATGCTTTCAGCCAAGATTCATCCCTTGTTCCACATCCTCTTCTGAATCTGGCTTGAACCTGTGCAAGTTCTCTGTCAATGTATGCTTGCAGCTATTTATGTAATACATTTAGTAAAACTCTATTCACACGGGATATCACAGATATTGTTTGATTATTCCTGCATTCCATTTTGAAATTGTTGTAAAGCAAAGATTTCAGCTTGAGGACTGAGGTGCACCTGACCCAAGCCATGGTATTTTCAATAACCTCATATGCATGCAGAAGCTGGACAATGAGTAGTGAGACCGTAGAAGAATTTATACATTTGAGTTATGGCATTGGAGGAGAATATTGAAAATGCCATGGGCTACTAAAAGAACCAACAGATCTGTGTTGGAAGAAGTGCAGCTTGAGTGCTCCTTGGAGGCCAGTATGACTGAATCTCATCTCTCATACTTTGGACACATTGTCAGTTGGGACCAGTCCCTGGAGACAAATATCATGTTTGGTAAGCTGGAGGGTCAGAAAAAAAGAGGAAGTCTCACAATGAGATAGACTGGAAATATGGCAGCTTCAATGGGCTCAACTTTAACCTTAAGATGGAGACAGCCTAAGTGCTCATCAATGGAAGAATGGATAAACAAACTTTTTTACATAAACACAATGGAATGTTTTGCAAATTTAAAGAATAACAAGGAAGCTACAAATCACTGCACAATAGGGATGAACTTTGAGAACATTATGCTGAGTGAAATTAGCCAGTCACTGCATTAAATCATTATTGTAAAAGCTTAAGAAAAGATACTCATAATAAAAGGGAAAGACAGTTATTTGTTGGTTATCAATGGGGTGGGGTAGGTTTTTTTGAGTGAGGTGGAGGGAGGCAAGGATAGGGAACTTGGTAGGGGGCAGACACATCATAGTTCGGGTGTTGGGATGGGTCATACACAAGAAGGCAGAGTGGGTGGAAGAACAGGGTAAGTATGGGAACACTGAAACAGGTTTGCATGGGTTAAATGAAACAGAGGTAAATAGTGATGAATGTTCAACTTTGGAATAAGAGGCTCTGTGATACAGGGATTGAGTCTGAATAGGGGAAATACTACTAAAATGCTTGACGGTTTTATGAATATTGGCTTTCATTGTCTACTATTTTAAAATAGACACTTGAGTGGGATAGAAAAGAATGTTGTGAAGCATGATTACAGAAAGCTTGTAACCCCACCTTGAGCCTATAACTGATTGGGATATCTAAAAGGGGTTCCACAACTTGCCCAGGGAAATAGGCCTCTTGTGATGCCTTTGCAATGTATAGGACAAGCAGTGCAGCCTGGAACACCTAGAGTGATAAAAGATAAATCTTCAAAGAAAGATCAGTAGGAAAAAAACAAAATAAAAATGGCAGTATGATTAACTACTGCAAGAAAAGGCAAGTTGTTTGCCGGGAAGCCATCAAGGCAATCAATCAAGTCCCTTCAGGTCAATACCTCCCTAAGACTGACACTGAAATGGAACACATGAGTGGGCATGTAAGCTTACTGGAGACAACATTGGTCTACTGTTGAGTGGAAGAGGGGGAAAGGCAGAAATGAATAAATGGGCTGAGTTCAACCATGGTCCATAGACTCCCATTGACCTGGAGATGAGAGAGAGATAAGGAAGAGCTTGGTTGGTTCAAAGTGTAGTGAGACCTTGATACACCTGAGCCCATAGATAAGATACTAATCACTGAGGACTAGAGCTGAGAGTGAATCATCTGGCTCATACAAAGTGAGGGGGATGCACAAGAACACCCAACCTTGCCGATAGTACTCTTTTGACCTAGCTTCGATTGCTTGATAATCAGAACTCGACCAGAGAAAGATTAAATAAATAAATAAATAAAATGAATGAAATGAGAGTAAAATCCTACAATTTTATGAACTTGACTTATAGTCATGGAGGTTGTTATTGTTGTTTTTAAGTGCCATCGAGTGGATCATGATCCAGAGTGACCCTGTATAGGATTTCTAAGGAATGGCTGGTGAGCTTGAACCTGACCAACCTTGTAGTTCGGAGTCTGATGCATTAGTCCACAACACCATATCAGGACTCCCTATACTCATGGAGGTAGTAGTTTAAAATATTAACAGAGATGGAAGACATCTTCACATCAAGTAACAATGATATCCACTCTGTATACAGGGTCGATAGGGACAGGCAGCTTAGACATCGTCTCCCTAAAATGTGGTGGCGATAAAGGCATGAAGTGACTGGTTTACAAGGTTCCAAGAAGGAGTTTAGTTTAAGAGTGTGTGGGGTAAGATAGAGTTCCCACTGAATAATTCACATCTTGTCTACATGGGTCTGATAAAGAGAGATGGGGATAAGATTCTTATGATTCAATAGTGAATAATTGTCACTATGCTAATTGTGACTGTCACAATTGTAAATGTGTAAGTTTTGTAACAAAAATGAAGGAGCAGTTAATATTACAGCTCAGAAACAGAGGGCCTAGGACCATTAAGGGAAATAAGCACAAGTAGAATGCAGAACTTTATTCAGAGAAGCAAGGTCATCAGAGATGGAGGAAGAGATGGGGACATGGAGAGAGGGGAGAAGGAGCAGCTGTGGTCCCTAAATTCATGGAAAGAGAGGGCATGAGAGCTGGAGGCCAGGATTCAGACTTACAGAATGTGACCTTTGGTGGTGTAGATTATTATCTATGCCTGAGTGTTTAAAAACAAAGATAGAAAGAAAGGATTAAAATGAATAGAGAGAATTACTGCTAACTGATGGTACATGGAGGGGATTAAAATTATTGTAATGAAAAAAGTATATAATTTATTGAATGTAAAACTAATGATCTGCCCTGAAAACTTTCACTCAATTCACAATAAAAACTTGGAGGGAAAAAAAGAAGAAAGATTTTAATTTGCATTCAACCTATTCCCGGTGCCTTGCTCTTTTCTAATGACTTCAATGCACCTTGGACATCTTCTTTCGGGATCATTGTATTTTGATTAGATGCTACCTCTTGAAATGCTTGAATATAACCATTTATTTTTAATATAGTTGCTAAGTGTATTCCACTTTCTTTTATATTTTCTGCATTATTCAATATTTTGCCCTTATAATAATTTAATACTACAAGTCAGACTTTCAATTTTGTATTCAGTTCCCTCAGCTTGAGAAATGCTTAGCATGTTCTTCCCTTTTGGTCTTCTAATTTCAGGTCTTTGCATATTTCATTTTTATACTTGACTTAGTGTTGTCAAGATGACCTTTGAAAATTTGTTTTCCGCTCTTTATACCTTCTCATTTATTCCATTTGCTTTAGCATCTTTGCCTGTCTTCCTACATCCATTTTTGTGTTTTCCTTCTTTCTTGTCTTCTTAAGGACTTTTTGCTTTCCTGCTGTATGATGTTCCTGATGACATACCACAACTCGTCTGGTCTTCTATTAACATCTAATGCATCAAATCTCTTTTTCATATGATCTCTAAATTCAGATGAAATGTTGTAAAGGTCATATTTTGTCTTTTGTGAACTTGTTAAATATTCTTCAACTTCAGTCTGAATTTGCATATGAGCAATTCATGGTCTTCCATGGTCTGTGCCTGCCCTTGTTTTGCCTGGTGACATGGATATTTTCCACCATCTCTTCCCACAAATGCAGTCAAATTGATTTCTGTGTACTTTACCTTGTGAAGTCCATGTGTATAGTTATTTTTCATGGTGTTTAAAAAACGTATTTTCAATGAAGAAGTAATTGGTTTTGATAAATTATATCATGTAATCTTCAGTCTTGTTTCTATCATCTAGGCCATATATTCTAACTACAAATCCTAACTCTTTGTTTCCAACATTTGCATTCCAATCACTAGTAATTATCAATACATCTTGATTATATATTTGATCAATTAATTACTGAAGAAATTGTTAGAATTCTTCAATATAATCATCACTGGTTTTAATGTTTGGTGCATAAATTTGATTAGTAGTGGCATTACTGTTCTTCCTTATGTGTGAATAGATATTATCTTATCACAGGCAATGTTGCATTTCGTGGCTGATCTTGATATATTCTTTTTGATAATGAATATGAGTCCTTTACTCTTCATTGTGTCATTCCTGGTGTAGTTAACCATGTGATTTTCAGATTGAAAATGGCTATTACCACTACATTTCAACTCACTAATGCCTGGTATTTTGATGTTTATGCATTCCATTTCATTTTTGACAATTTCCAATATCTCGAGATTCATACTTCATGCATTCCATGTTCCTATTATTAATGAATGTTACTCTTCATTTTGAGTTGTGCAAATGAATGTCCTGAGGAATCTGAAAAGTTGCATATTTTCTTGTAGTGTATATGCTTGACTTGAGTATAAGGGGAAACATTTTCATGTTTAGTCATCAAGCACGGGCAAAACAGATGTTTCCCCACAGCAGAAACAGGTTCAGACTAATAAAGATATAAAACTAAGATTGATAATATTTAGAAAGCCCCAACCCTCAGAGCAAGAACTCAGAAAAGGATCATATTCTTTATTTCTTTTTTAATAGGATCCTCAAGTCTTCTACTGGCTCACAGATATACCCTAGGAGTTTCCCCTGAGGGTGGCCTGGCACTGACTCCACTGAATGTTTTACTCTGGATATATGCTCCCAACTTTCCATTCCATTAAGTTTAATTCCTGTGGGTTCAAAGACCTGCATGGGTCCAGGCCACACAGGCTCTAGTCATGTGGTGGATCACCTCTTTCTCCAAAATTTTAGTAATACCCTCTCTCTTGGGTGGACGGATACTGATAATTCTCCTTGTTGCAATTCCACAAGAATCTGCTTTACACAGTCTAAAAGGGCTTGCTATACTTGCCCCAATTGTACTGCATAATTTAGAGCTATGCATCTTCAGAGAATGGATCCTGGATTTGTCATTTTTAAGGTTACACATAAAGTATCTCAAACTGACTTAATTTTAATTGCCGTTAGGGCGACTCTTATTCTCATTTGGACAATGGGTAGAATTCTCACCCAAATTGTTTCAGTTTCCTGACACAATTTTTGATAGGGTTATTTTTAAAAATTGGTAGGCTTTTTCATCCTTCCTTGAGGCCTGAGGCATACAAGAAGTATGGAGATGAGACTTGACTCCTAAAATATGGGCTATGTCTTGTATTACTTTGACTGTAAAAGCCTGTCAATAATCATTTTGAAGGTTTAAGAGTGACTCACATTGTGGGATAATTTATTTTAGGAGCACTTTGTTTGCCTTTGTATCTCTTACAGTTTGTGTAGGGTAGGCTTTGACCCAGCCTGAGAAGGTTTGAACCCAGATTATATTTGTATGACACATTGCAGTTTTCTAGCTTGACATTTGGGTGCTCAATTAGTAATTGCTTATATTTCAGCATCTTGCTGCAAGAAAACTATCTAGAGCTTACTCCAGAAACAAACAATGAAGTTATGTGACGCTTTGACCACTATGTGTTGTCCATATACAAGTTTTTCAGCTTTTTCCACAGCTTTCATAACTCTGAGACAATGTGCCCAACCCTTAAGTTATTTAAGAAATATCCAATGGGAATTCTCCTTCCAGTTCCTCTACCAGGATTCCTACAGATACTTTGTCTATCTCATCTGAGTAGAGGTAAAAAAGTTTTTTCAAAGCTTTGGAGCCTCAAAGCTGTTCAAAGGTCCTTCTTATTTTTTGAAAGACCCTCTCTTGGATGGATTCTCAATTATTATCACTCAGCATTTGTAAGATATCTCGACCTAGGAGTGGAATAGGGACTTCAAAAATTAATGTATTATCAATTTATTGTCCTAATTACAGGTTCAAGGTATGTTTTATCTAATTTGTTGAAAAATTATTTCAATCATAACTACTGTACAGAATGAGGGAGAGGGGGTCCTCCAAGAGACTTTAGGATCAATTAAAAATTGAACAAACTTACCAACCTCATCTTCTGAAGAAATTTCCATGATGTGAGTTGGAGCTACTTTCATCCTTGGGCCCCATCATTCCTCATTTTATACTGTCAATTCACCCTTGATATGACTGAACAACTGACACTTGATCTATGTATATGTTCCTAATGAGCACAATTATGTGTTCTAGAATTCTTATACTTAGCAATATTGTCCATAACAAGTTATAATCTACACAGTCAGAAGCCTTTGTATAGTCAATAATGTAGAGGTAAGGATCTTTCTGGTATTCACTGCTTTTAACCAAGATCCATTGATGTAAGCAGTGATATATCTAGTTACATGTCCTCATATGAACCTAACTTAAACCTCTGGCAGTTCTCTGTCAATATATAGTTGCATCTATTCTTCAATTAAGTTTAGCAGAATTTTACTTGCATTTAATAGTAATGATATTGTCTAATGATTCCTGCCTTCCATTGTGTCACTTCTCTTTGGAATGCACATAAATATGGATCTCTTACAATCAGTTGTCCCAATAGTTGTCTTTAAACTTTCTTGGCATACATGTGTGAGTGATAGAAATGATGCTGCAGATTGCAAGACAATTTTACAAGATAAATGATATATTCATTGCAAATATCTTTTTAAAAATATAATAATAATGATGATGATATCTAAAGACAGCTATACACAAGCATCAAAACAGAATACCAGAAAGATGTTTAACTCTTTATAGATTATACAAAGGCTTTCAATTGTGTGGATCATGACAAGCTATGGACAACATTGCAAAGCATGAGTATTCTGGAACAGTAATTGTGATCATGAGGGATCTGTACATGGACCAAGAAGCAGTTGTTTGAACAGAACACGGTAACACTAAATGGTTTAAAATTAATAAATATGTGTGACACATTTGTATTCTTTCATCATTCTTATTCATGCTGTATGTTGAGCAAGTAATCTGAGAAGCTGGATAATATGAAGAGAAACATGGCATCAGGATTGGAGGAAGATTCATTAACAACCTATGAAATGCAAATGATATAACCTTGCTTGCTGAAAGTGAAGAGGACTTAAAATATTTACTGATGAAGATCAAAGAATACACAGCCTTTGGTATGGATTGCATTTCAATGTCAATAAAAAAAAATCCTCACCACTGGATCAATAAACAACATTCTTATCAATGAAGAAAAGATTGATGTTGTCAAGGGCTTCATTCTTCTTGGAGCAACAATTAAGACTCATGTAAGCAGCAGTCAAGAAATCAAATGATGTATTGCATTAGGCAATTCTACTCTACAAGATCTTTTAAAAGCGTTGAAGAGCAAAGATGTCAGCTTGAGAAATAAGGTGCACCTAACAGAAGCCATGATATTTTCAATAACCTCATATGCATGTGAAAGCTGGACAGTGAATAAGGAAAACTGTAGAAGAATTGATGATTTTGAGTTATGGTGTTGGAGGAGAATATTGAAAGTGCAATGGGGGAGGTGGGGCTTGATGGTGGCAAAGGTGGAGGTGCAGTGAAGTTTTCTGTCAGCAATACCACAGAATACCAGGCAAAGCAGATCCAGGGCAGAGCACCAAAATTTGGAAACACAGAGATAAGAATATTTTTAAAATATGAAGGCTTATATGTTGTGGAAACAGACAACACCTGTGAAAGTTTCTCTGAGTCAATCAATAAAAAAAGTGAAAAGGGAAGCCCACATCCTAATCACAGCTACCTGGAAACAATCAGAAAGCATAAAAAATACCAAAACACATACTCAATTAAGTATTAAGGCCACAGAAAAACACTAAACATGTCCAAGAAGCAAGAGCAGATGACCATATGAGCACATGTCCAGAAAAAAGATAAAATATCTGAGACAAATAACCTAGAGGTAGACCTGGACTCCATTCTGGAATGAGGGCTGTTGTTGTTGTTGTTAAGTGCCATCGAGTCGGTTCCGACCCATAGCGACCCTGTACAGGGTTTCCGAGGGTGTAAATCTTTACGGGAGTAGAAAGCCTCATCTTTCTCCCGCGGAGCGGCTGGTAGTTTCGAACCGCTGACCTTAAGGTTCGCAGCCCGATTCGTAGCCACTATGCTACCAGAGGGCAGACCTTGGAAATGCCTGAGAAGGAATTATGAAAATTGATTATAACATGTTTCAAAACACTTTACAATGGAGTTGAGAAAAAATAAGGAAGAAATCATGAAAGCGCTACAGGAACAATCAAATAAGATAGATACAGCATTGGAAACATTTCAAAACCTACAGAAAGAGGTCCAAGTGATCAATACCAGAATATCAGAAATAGATAATGCTCTGAAAGGATAAAGGAGTAGAATAGAAGAGATGGAAGGCAGAACCAGTGATCTGGAAGACAAATCTCTCAATACCACTAAGATAGAAGACCAAAGTGAAAAAAAGATTTTAAAAATCTGAAGAAGGTCTAAGATTCATGTTGGCAAAATGAAGAGGAATAACTTAAGAATTATTGGCATTCCTGAATAAGAAGAATCACACAAGTCCATAGAGGAAATAGTTGAATAACTGCTGGATGAAAATTTCTCTAACATCCTGAAAAGAGAAAAGATAAACATTCAAGATGCTCAACAAACCCCAAGACATATCATAATCAACCTCTACAAAATCAAGATAAGGAGACACTTCTGAAAGCAGCCAGGGAAAATAGAAGTGTCACATACAAAGGCAAGCAAGTCAGAATAAACTCGGATGTCTCAGTAGAAACCATACAAGCAAGAAGGCAGTGGAGAAGGATATATAAAAACCTTAAAGAAAAAAAGAAATGTCTATCAAGAATCCTTTATCCAGAAAAGCTATCAATTAAATATGGTGTAATCAAAACATTCCAGGATAAACAGCAGCTAAGGGATTTTGCCAAAGCAAACCCTGCACTACAAAACATCCTAAAGGGAGTTCTGTAGACTGAGAACCAACAAGAACAGACAACAACCAAAGATTGACATAAGTGGAACACCTCGCAGAATTAAGTTGAAAGAAGGAGGAGTCAAGAACAGAACAAAACTATAAGAACAAACTGAGAGAACCTGGGAGGTCAGTCTATGGTTAAAACAAGTACAATGTAAAAGAAGGTAAACACATAGGAACAGAGCTCCAGATGGTGAGATGGTCAGGTCGATTAAAGGATAAAATACACTGCACAAAAAGGAAAGAAAAGTTAATGGACTATAAGACTACCTCAAAGAAAATTAACACTTCACAACATACCAAGAGAATGAAAGTCCAAGAAGACCATGGAAACATTAAAACTATGAGGAACTCACAAGAAAGAACACAAAAAACATGTACACAACAAAGGAATACACAGAACAAAGAAAACAGCAACACCACATAAAAAAAAAAAACAAAAAAAAAACCATAATGGCAGCAATTAATCAACACCTATTGATAATTACACTGAATGTAAACAGATTAAATGCACCTGTTAAGAGATGGAGGATGACAGTATGGATAAGAAAACAAGATCCTTCAATATGCTGTCTGCAAGAGACATATCTCACACACAGGGACAAAAACAGAGTAAAAGTCAAAGGATGGGAAAAAATACACCAAGCTAATTGCAATAAAAAATGAACAGGAGTGGCAGTACTAATCTCTGATAAAATAAACTTTAAGGCAAAAACCAGCATAACAGATAAAGATGGAAATTATGTCTTGATTAAAGGGACAATTGAACAAGATGAAATAATCATAATAAATATCTGTGCTCCCCAAGAATTAGTTCCAAAATATATAAAGCAAACTCTAATAGAGTTGAAGAAATAAATAGATGAATCTACAATAATAGTGGGTGATTTTAATACACTTCTTTCAAAAATGGATAGAACAACCAGAAAGAAAATTGATAAAGACACAGAAAACTAAACAACACAATCAGCTAACTGGACATCATGGATATGTACAGAACATTCAACCCAGTAACTGCACAGTACACATTCTTTTCCAGACCACATGGAACATTCTCCAGTATAGACCATGTTTTAGGCCACAAAACAAATCACCATAAATTTACAAATATCAAAATACTAAAAAGCATCTTCTTAGACCACAATACTGTCAAATTAGAAATTAACATTAAGAAGACCAAGGAAATCAAATCCAACACATGGAAATGGAATAACGCACTGCTGAAAAGCAATGGGGGTAGTAGAAGAAATTAAACATGAATTCACATAGTTCCTAGAAACAAATGAGAACGAAAACATAACATACCAAAATCTGGGAAATGCGAAACCAGTGCTAAGAGGAAAATTTATTGCAATAAACGCACACATCCAAAAAGAAGAAAAAAACAAAATTAACTCATTAACACAGCATCTAAAACAATTAAAAACAGACCAACAGAGGGAACCTACAGCCACCAAAAGAAAGAAATAATAAAGATTAGAGCAGAAATAAATGAGATAGATAACAGAAAAACTATAGAAACAATCAACAGGACAAGAAGCTGGTTCTTTGAAAGGATTAACAAAATCGACAGACAGTTGGCAAATATAATAAAATAAAATATGAAGAAGACACAAATAACATGCATTAGAAACCACATGGGAGATGTCACAAAGGAACTGAAGGAAATCAAAAGGATAATAACAGAATACTATGAAGGGTTGTACTCCAAAAAATTTGAAAACTTAGAAGAGATGGATACATTTTTAGATAAACACGACCCACCTAAACTTACACAGAGTGAAGTAGAAAAGCTGAACAGACTCATAACAAAAGAAGAAATTGATCAGGTCATCAAAAAACTCCCAACCAAAAAAAGTCGAGGCCCAGATGATTTCACTGGTGAATTCTAACGAACATTCAGGGAAAAGATGTCACCAATTCTGCTCATATTATTACATAATAAAGAAGAGGATGGGAAATGTCCTAATACATTTTATGAATCAAGCATAACCCTCATAGCAAAACTAGGAAAGGACATCACTAAGAAAGAAAACTATAGACCAATATCCTTCATGAACACAGATGCAAAAATTCTCAACAAAATCATAGCCAACAGAATCCAGCAACATATCATGATCAAGTGGGATTCATAAAAGTTATGCAAGGATGGTTCAACATTAGAAAAATGATCGTTATCCACCATATAAATATGAAAAAAGAAAAGACCACATGATCGTATCGATTGATGCAGAAAAGGCATTTGACAAAACCCAACATCCATTCCTGATTAATACACTCAACAAAATAAGAATTGAACAGAAATCCTCAACATAATTAAGAGCATATATTCAAAACCAACAACCTACATTACTCTCAATACAGTGAAAGCCTTCCCTCTGAGAACAGCAACCAGACAAGAATCTCTTTGTCACCACTCCTTAATCAATATTGTGCTAGAAGTCTTAGCAAGAGCAATACGACAAAACAGGGAAATTAAAGGCATCCAAATTGGCAAAGAGGAAGCAAAACTCTCCCGATTTGCAGACGTTATGATCCTATATGTAGAAAGTCCCAAAGACTCAGTAAAAAAAACTAGGGATTGATCCTGTTAAAAACATATTGAAGTATGATACATCCTAGATACATAGCAGCGTCAATGGGCTAACTTGTGGCAATAATTGTGAGGTTAGTCCAGGACTGTGCAGTTTTTCATTCTGTTGTGCAAAGGGTCACTGTAAGTCGGTACCAACTGTATGGCATCTAACAACAAAATCAAGGAACATTCCAGCTGTACTTTTCCAAGCACAGATTTGTTTTTAATTCTGGGAGTCTATGGTACTTTCAATATTCTTCTCCAACAGCCTAATTCAAAAATGAACTCTTCTACAGCCTTCCTTATTCATTGTCACACCTTGCATGAGCATGTAATGCTACTGAAAATTCAATGGTTTGTGCTAGTCTCACCTTAATCCTCAAACTGACATGTTAGCTTTTTAACACATTAAAGAGAACTTGGGTAAAAGATTTACTTAATGCAATAAGTCTTTTGATTTTTTGACTATTGCTTCCATGAGTTTTGATTGTAGCTTCAAGCAAAATGGTCTTCGATAACCTCAATATTATCTCCATTTATCATGAAACTTGATCCCCAGTGTAGAGATGCTAAAGCAAATGGGAGAAACGAGGAGGTCCAAGAGCTAAATAGAAAATTTCAAAGACCAGCTCAATTAAAGGCAAATACTATAATGAAATATGCAAAGATTTGGAATTAGAAAACCAAAATGGAAGAACACTCTCAGCATTTCTTAAGCTGGGAGAACTGAAGAAAAAAATTCAAGCCTCGACTTCGTTATTGAAAGATTCTCTGGGCAAATTATTGAATGATGCACAATGCATCAAGAAAAGATGGAAAGAATACACAGAGTCATTGTACCAAAAGGAAATGGTTAATGTTCAGCCATTTCAAGTCCAAAGTGCGTTGAAGGAATTGGCAAAGAACAAGGCACCAGGAATTGATGGAATCAAAATCGAAATCTTTCAAGAAAGTGAGGAGGCACAGGAAGCATTCATTCATCTCTGCCAAGAAATTTGGAAGACAACTATTTGGCCGACTGATTGGTTGTTAATGATTCTGCCTCTGATCCTTATGCCATGTTCTGCTTCATATAATCCACCTTCTTTGATTTTTGGCTCAGTATACAGATTGAATACGTTTGATGCACACCTTTCCTGGTTTTAAGCCATTCACTATCCTCTTGATCTCTTCTAAAAACTGTCCTGTGTACAAATTCCTCAAGAACACAATAATGATCTACACAGTCAAAAATCTTTATGTAGTCAATAACACAAAAGTAAATACCTTTCTGGTGTTCTGTTTACATGGAGTAATGATATCTCTAGTGCCACACCCTCTATTGAATCTGAACTGAGTTTCTGGAAGTTCTATTTCAATGTACTATTTAGACTGTGAATAGTATTCAGCAACATTTTACTTGCATGACATATTAATGGTATTGTTCAATGACTTCCAAATTCCATTGGGTCACGACTCTTTAGAATAGACACAAAAATGTATCCCTTCCAATCAGTTGGCCTGATTGTTTTGAATAAATGAGTGAGTGCCTCCAATGCTGCATCTGATTGTTTGATATTTTTAGTTTATATTCAATTATCTTGGAGCTTTTTTTTCACCAATATCACCAGTGAAGCTTGATTTCTTCCTTCAGTATGATTTTATTTCCTATTTTTAAAAATGATCTTTTGCCTTCTTCCTGTTAGGGTGTTCTTGATGTCATCCCACAGTTTATCTGCTCTTCAGTCATTAATGTCCTGGAATGCAAAGTCAGTTTAATATGCAAGTTACACAGTTCAAGCTCTCCTGTTGCTCCTTGTAAATGCTGTACAAATTTGCTATGGATTAGAACCAACTCAAAGTCACTTAACAACAACCTTACACACACACACACATACGTATATAAACATAGAGAACTTAGTTCATGGAAAATATTTATTACTTTTTAATTCCATTTTTCCATGAACCTTTTGAACACTTCTCTTATATATTTATTTATTTATAGCAATCAAGGAAGTCAGGAATAGCTAAGATAATATCTTGATATATATATATATATATATATTTCAACATAGGTTTTGAATATGTATCATTGAATTCAGATTCTTTGTATTTGGTTCACTACTCTTTCCATATCGACTAAAATACATCCTGGACTTACTCAAATGCCAAGACTTATTTTCTGAATGAACATATCAATTATTTAAAGAGAAATGGTTGTTTAATTTACCATGTATGTGATCCAGAATGACAATTTCCTTGTTCCTACCTATGCCAAATTAATGTAGAAATTATGTCTTATGTTCAGCATAAGTTCCTACCACACTTAAGGAACCAGCAAGAGAGAAACTTTTTATATTAAATTCATATGCATTCCATAAAATAGTATTAATATTGGTGCAAACCCAGAAATTATCTCTGTCTCCACAGGATATATTAAAATTATTTTTAGAATATTTGAATGTTAAGCTATCCACTTTGACTTGACATTTTCTCATGTAAGTTGAAGTCAATTGAGAAAGAAGAGATGAATTGAATATTTCAAGTCAAAGGATGGAAAGCGACTGAATTTTCAAGTAATAAATATGTGTGTAGTTCTCAGTTGTATACAATTTTAATGACATTTAAGTGTAATTTTTTAATTCAATTTTCTAACTAAAGTAGTAGTCTTATGATGAGTATGAGTAAAATCCTATATGGATTTTACTTTATAATAATACCTACTGATCCTAGTGAAACTTTTTATAGCAGTCATTACACCATAGAGTAACAGACTCAGTGATCATTTATTTCTGGAATATGATCTAAATATTTGACTTTTTCTTCTTGTGTTTACTAGTAGATTACCCCTTCTGACTTCTTTTTGCTCCCCAAACTAAAAGAACATTTTAAAGGAACAGCATTTGAGTCCCTCAAGGATGTGAAAACTGTCATTTTCACTTGGTATTGTTGTTGTTATCAGGTGCCATCAAGTGGGAACTGACTCATAGCCACCCCATGCACAGCAGAACGAAACAATGTCTGATCCTTGGCCAACCTCACTACTGCTGCCACACTTGATGCCATCAATGATGCCATCTGGCTGATCCATCTCGTTGGGGGTCTTCCTCTTTTTCTCCAACCTTCCATCTTACCAAACACGATATCCTTCTCCAGCGACTGTTCCCTCCTGACAACATGTCTAAATTGTGGCTCAAATCGACTTAACAGTCCAGTGCATTAATCAACAGCATGACACCATAAAATGTAGATAGATATTAATCTTTGTAAATTATTATTTTGGATTAAATATGCCTGTATATAAATGGATAAAATAAAATAAGAAAGGAAAAAAAAATGGTGTCCAGATTCCAAAAAATGTTTTATTCATTTTATTATCTCTTTCAGAATATTTTTTCTCTTAAATGACTCCTGGGAATATCCTTAGATCATATTCTTACTACATTTTAATCTGCTTGTAACAGAAGAAAAAGTCAAATATTTGTAACATATTCCAGAAATAAATGATCACTGATACTGTTACTCTATGGTGTAATGACAGCTATAAAGTTTCACTAGAATCAGTATTTATTGTTTCTTTTATTGTTAGGTGCCATCGAGTTAGTACAGACTCATAGCGACCTTAAGCACAGCAGAACGAAACACTGCCCAATCCTGGCAAACTTCAATAATACTTAGACACTTGAGCCAATGGATGCTGCCAATTTTTCAATCTATCTTGCTTGTGGAGTTCCTTTTTTTCTCTGACCCTTCACACTATCAACGTGATAACCTTTTCCAGGGACTGGTCCTGACTGACAATATGTCTGAAGCATGAGAGATGAAGTTTGGCCATTTTGGCCTCCAAAGAGCATTCTGGCTACACTTATTACAACACAAATCTATTGTTTTTTTGGCAGCCCATAACACTTTCAATATTCTACTCCAACACCATAACTCTAAAGCATAAATTGTTCTACGGTCTCCCTTATTCACTGCCCAGCTTTCACATGTATATGAGGTTATTGAAAATACCCTAGCACAGATCAGAAGAATCTTAGTCTTCAAGCCAACATCTTTGCTCTTAAACACTTTAAACAGGTCTTGTGCAACATATTTGCCCAATGTACTACGTCTTTTGATTTCTTGGCAGCTGCTTCCGTGAGTGTTGATAATTGATAGTTGATTCAAGAAGAATGAAGTCATTGAAAACGTCAATCTTTCTTTGTTGATAAGAATGTTGTTTATTGGTCCAGTGGTGAAGATTTTTTGTTTTCTTTACATTGAAGTGCAATCAATACTCCCACCAGCTTGAGAAATGCTGAGCATGTTCTTCATTTTGGTTTTCTGATTCCAGACCTTTGCATATTTTGTTGTAATATTTGGCTTTATCTTCTTGAACTGATCTTTGAAATTTTCTGTTCATCTCTTGTATTATGTCATTTATTCCATGTGTTTAGCATCTCTAAGCTGGATAACAAATTTCAGTGTCTATGCTGACATCCATTGTGACGTTTTCCTTCTTTCTTGTCTTCTTAATGAATTTTACTTTCTTCCTACATGATGTTCTTGATGTCATCCCACAATTCTTCTGGTCTTTGTTCTTTAGTGTTTAATGTATCAAATCTGTTCTTCAGTTGATCTCTAAATTCAGGTGGGATATATTCAAGTTCATATTTTGGCTCTTCTGGATTTGTTTGCATATTCCTTAACTTTAGTTTCAATTTGCATGTGAGCAAATGATGATCTGTTCCACTATGTGCCCCTGGCCTTGTTTTTACTAATGATATGGAGCTTTTCCATCAACTCTTTCTGCACATGTAGTCAATTTGATTTCTATGTATTCCATCTGGTGAGGTCCATGTGTAGTCATCTTTTATGTTTTCTAAAGAAGATATTTGAAATGAACAAATCATTGATTTTGCAGAATTCTATCATGAGCTCTCCAGCAACATTTCTATCACCAAGGTCATATATTCCAACTACTAGTCCTTCCTCTTTGCTCCCAAACATTGTATTCCAATACCCATAATGATTAATACAACTTGATTTTTTGTTTGATCAATTTCAGATTAAGGAAGTTGGTAGATTTCTATTTCATCCTCACTGCCTTTAGTGGTTGATGCTTAAATTTGAATAATAGTGGAATTAACTGTTTTCACTCTAGATGCATGGATATTATCCTATCACAGACAGCATTGTACCTCATGACTGATCTGGTTATGTCCTTTGTGACAATGAATGCAACACCATTCCTCTTCAATTTGTCATTCCTGGCATAGTAAACCATGTGGTTGTCAGAATCAAAATGCCCAATACCATTTAGGCTCACTAATACCTAAGATATTGATATTTAAGCATTTCATTTCATTTTTGAGAATTTCAAATTTTCCTATATTCATACTTAATACATTTCATGTTCCCATTATTAATGGATGTTTACAGCAGTTTTTCTTCTTTTTGAGTTGTGCTCCATCAACAAATGAAGGTCTTATAGGCCTTTCTCCCTCGGGCTTTACTCCATTCTCGTCAACAGGGTCAGCTCTACTTTCAGAAGGCAGCTCTTCCACAGGTGTATTTTGAGGGCCTTCCAAGCCGTAGGGCTCATTTTTATGAGCTCATAATGATTAATATAAACTAAAACCTGCATAAGAATATACATTCAAACTCATCACAAAATTACTACTTGAATTAAAAAGTTATGTGACTGAAGGAGCAATTTACACTTCAATGCCACTGAAATAACTTACATCTGAGATCTGCACATATATTTATTACTATGAAATTGTCACTTTCCATCCTTTGGCTTGAAATATTCAATTCATTTATTTTTTCTTTCAGGTTTGACCTCTTTGTTTTGAATTTAACAAAGTAAATGACACTTTAAAATCACAGTTTCAATAGGATTGATTATTTACTTATTTTTAGAAGGCACTCTAAGGATATGAAAACAAGTGCATTCCTGAGTAATTAGAGATTTGTGTGCAGCAATTCACTGATCAGAGGCACCTGTGTAAACATGTTTTGTTTATAATAAACATTCGCATACATGAGTTAGAACTCTAGTAGAA
>NW_006409052.1:262708-276584 GCF_000296735.1 Chrysochloris asiatica | reverse complement strand
CATTCTCTTGGACAGTGAGGAATCCTCCACCCCCATCATGCCCACCAGCCCCACTCCTGTGTGTTCCATTATCACCAGAAACCAGAATACACTAGTGTGAGGGTGCAGTGACTCAGAGACACAACTAATGCTGATCTACCACCCCAGGTTTATTCAGTTTGTGACTCTCAACCAGGAGCCTCCCTAAAGCTTACCAAGTTCCTGCTAGGAAGAAATGGTGGAACAAGCAAGCAATGTGCTGCTAAGGATAGGACACAGCAATGAAATAAAACAGACAGGAGCATGGAATAGGAAAGAAAAATAACAAAGTGCCAGAACTAAACAATCAAATGGGACATGTGGAGAGTGCAGCTCCCTGAGGAGGAAAGAAAGGATGGTTTCAATGTCATTCTTTAAGAAATGGAAAAAACAATTACAAATTTTATATGGAAAGGAAATTAGACCCAGGATAAAGCAAAGCACTGCTTAAGAAAAAGAACAAAGTTGGAAGTCTCTCACTCCCTGATTTTGTAATTTAGTACATGACTACAGTGGTCAAAACAGCCTGGTACTGGTACAATGAAAGATACATAGATCAAAGGAACAGAATTGAGAATCTAGTAATTAACCCATCCAGATACAGCCAACTGATCTTTGGCAAAGGACTAAAATACACTGATGGAGAAGAGAAAGCCTCTTCAACAGAGGGTGCTGGAAGAACTGGAAATCTATATGCAAAAGATTAATAAAGGCCTTTACCTCATGCCATATACAAAACCCAACTCAGCATGATTAAAGACCTAAATGTGAATCCCAGAATTTTAAAGGCCATCAATGAAAAAATAGGGACAAATTTGAGGGTTCTAATACAGGGCACATACAGACTCCCAAACAGTGTAGAAATTTCACAAACAAAGAAAACAAAATTGATGATTGGGAAGTTCTAAAAATTAGAAAAGTATGTGCATCAAAGAATTCCACCAAAAGTGCAAAAAGGAACAGAATAGAAAAAAAAAATGTAAATATTTTTTGGAATGATATATCAGACAAGGGACTTATTTATAAAATATATAGGAAACCGTAGCACCTCTACAATAAAAAAGACAAGTAACCCAATTAAAAAATTGCCACAGGACATGAATATATACTTGACCAAGGAAGACAGTCAGGCAGCCAACAAACATATGAAGAAATGATCACAATCATTAACCATTAAAGAGATGTAAATCAAAACTAAAATGAGATGTGATCTCACATCAATAAACAACAGTAAGTTAAAAAATGCATAGGACAGGGACTTCTGGTTGGCAGTGGCAGAGAAGAGTCAGGTAGGGACAGGATCCATGGGGCAAGGGCTGAGAACCTAGTGACATGGCTCTCACAGGACTATGCCAGAGCTCTGAATCTATTATAATGGTCTGACATCAGTTTCCCACAACTGTAAGTGGAAAAACCATGGTATAAAGGAGAACGTTATGTTTTAGAAACCAGTACAGGACTCCCGCTGCAGCCATCTCATACAGGTGGTGGTCAGAACCGGGACTACAGACAGACTAGCACAGGAACCTGCACTAAAAGTAACTAAGTGACATTTGCAAAAGGAAGTGTGGAGTGATTCTACATGCTTTTTTTTTTTTTTTTTTTAACTTCCTCTTCCCTGCTGTGCCTTCATTGCCCAGCCTGGATGCCTTCAGGTAGGTGGGTGTGCACCCCCCAAAAAGTCAAGCATTGAGACCACAGCTCTCCCATGGCACAGGGAGAAAAAGCCCCATTGGTCCAAGGGCAAATCCTTTGGCAGCTGCTTTTGACTTCTGTCTTTGGGTCCCAGCCCTAAAGTTAACTTGTTGGGGACAATTAACCCCTGACTACCGGAAAGATGATTTCTAAATTCAGGTGTTTTGGAAGAAGTGCAGCCAGAGTGCTCCTTGGAGGCCAGGATGGCTAAGCTTCGTCTCTCATACTTTGGACATATTGTCCGGAGGAAACAGTCGCTGGAGAACGATGTCATGCTGGGTAAGGTGGAGGGTCAGAGAAAAAGGGGAAGACCCCTAATGAGTTGTATTGGCCAGGTAGCATCATTGATGGACTCAAGTGTAGCAGCGGTAATGAGATTGGCCCAGGATCGGACATTGTTTCATTCTGCTGTGCATAGGGTTTCTATGAGTCGGTTCCGACTCGATGGCACCTGACAACAACAACAACAACCGCAAAGAATAAAAATACAGATATGGCCTGAGAGACAAACCATATGAACAATCTGTAAAACCCCAACATAAAAAATGCAACTAATTCAAGAATTATGCTGTGCACACTTAGATACTTAACTGACCTTCAGAGACAAAAATAGTAAACACTCTTTCTCCGACTAACTTCTCAATATCTATCTGCGCACCTCAACAGTGGTGACTAGGGAAGGGGCCTGAGTGAGTGGACGCCACAACCACTATGGGAGGTTTCTATGGTGCACACACATAATTTTATCTTTGCTCCAAATTGGAGGTAATTGTCTCTGCTTTTATATTGCTTCTACTTTTGGGCCTTTTGATCACACATTTTTCCTGGAGGTGGGAGCTTTTTCTCCCTATGTTACCCAAGAAGAGACAGCTATCATGGCCATATTGCCAAGCAACAAGCATACCCCATAATATTTCACCATTGAGACAAGAGCCAAGAACAGTTACTAAACATTATATGCAAAAAGGGAAGCCTATATCCTGATCATATCTACCAGGAGACACACAGTAAGTTTAATAACACAAAAACAAACATCCATTTAAGCGTTAAAAAAAAAAAAAAAAAAAAAAAAAACACATAACTATTGGAAATGACAAGCAAAATACCTCAAACACAACAAACAATCTCAAAACATGTCCAAAAACAGAAAAGAATAACTGAGACAAACACGTTAGAGGCAGACAAAGGCTCCTCAGAAGAGGAAGAACCGTTTTGAATTTGTCTGAGAATGAATCCAGAAAAATGATATGAAAACAAATCCAAATGCTCCAAAAAGTGGTAGAGGAAAATAAGGAAGAAGTTAGGAAAGTACTACAAGAGCAATCAAACAAGATTAATACAGCATTGGAAACAATTCAAAACCTGCAAAAAGAGGTCCAGTTGATTAATAATAAAATATCAGAAATGAATAATACAATGAAAGGGGAAAGGAGCAGAATAGAAGAGATGGAAGCAAGAACAAGCAGGCTGGAAGACAAATAACTCAATACTGCTAAGATAGAAGAACAAGCAGAAAAAAAAAAAAAGGATAAAAAAATCTGAAGAGAGTCTAAGATTCATGCGGGACAATATGAAGAGGCACAACTTAAGAATTATTTGCATCCTGGAACAGGAGGAATCAGAGAAATCCACAGAGGAGATTGCTGAAGAGATTCTAGAAGAAAATTTCCCTAACGTATTCAAAGATGAGAAGATATAGATTCAAGAAGCCGAAAGCACCCCAGGAATGATAGACCCCAAAAGAAATTCACCAAGATATTAATAATCAAGCTCTCCAAAATCAAAGACAAAGAGAGAATTCTAAAAGTAGCCAGAGAGAAGAGAAGTGTCACTTAAAAAGGCAAGCAAATCAAATTAAGCTCTGACTGTTCAGCAGAAACCAAGTAGGCAAGAAGGCAATGGGGAGACATATACAAGATCCTAAAAGAAAATAATTTCCAACCAAGAATTGTCTATCTAGCAACACTATCAATCAAATACAATGGTGCAATCAAAACATTCCAAGATAAACAGAATCTAAAAGATTTTAGCAAAAACAAAGCATCAGTTCAAAACATCCTAAAGGGTGTTGTTTGGACTGGAAACCAACAAGAACAGACAACAACCAGAGATTGACAGTGTGGAAACACCACCTGGAACACAATCGACAGATAACAGACTCCAGAACAGAACAAAACTACAACAAAGAATTCAAAGGAGCTGGGAGGTCAACCGAAGATCAATATTATAACAATGTCAAAATAGATACAGAGATTCAGGTGATGAGGATGTCAGGTAGATTACAGGATACAATCAATTCTCTTAAATGTAAAAAAAAGTTAACCCCAAAGAAAGTTAGTACTTCACAACTTAACATGAAAATGAACTTCCAAGCAGAACAAACAAACATGAAAACTAAGAAGAAAGCGACAAGAAATAGCACACAAAACACAAACTCAGCACAAGAAGGTATGGAAAACTAAGGAATGAACAACACTACCAAAAATTTAACATAATGGTAGCAATTAATTCATACCTATCAATAAGTACATTGAATATCAATGAATTGAATGCACCAGTGAAGACACAGAAAGTGGCAGAATGGATAAGAAAACAAGACCCTTCAATATGCTGCCTGCAAGAGACACACATTACACAAAAAGACAAAAACAGACTGAAAGTTATAGGATTGAAAAAAAATATACCAAGCTAACTGCAATAATAAACAAGCAGGAATGGCACTACTAATCTCTGATAAAGTAAACTTTAAGATAAAAACCAGCATAAGAGACAAAGAAAGACACTATTGCATGATCAAATGGTCAATTGACCAAGACGATATAACCTTAATAAATATATATGCTCCAAATAAAAGAGCTCCAAGATATATGACGCAAACCTTACTAGAATTGAAGAAATAAATAGATAAATATACAATTATAGTGGCAGATTTTAAAATGCCATTTTCGAAAAGTGACAGAACAATCTGAAAGAAACTCGGCAAACCTACAGAGGAACTAAACAATACAATCAACCAACTTGACCTCATAGATGTGTACAGAGCATCCAAACCAACAACAGCACAATATACATTCTTCTCCAGTGCTCATGGAACATTTTCCAGAATTGACCATGTGTTAGGTCAAAAAGCAAGACTCCATACATTTACAAACATCCAAATACAGCAAAGCATCTTTTCAGACCTCAATGCTATAAAACTAGAAATCAAAAATAAGAAGACCAAGGAAAAAAGTCAAATACATTGAAACTGAATAACAACCTGCTGAAAAGTGACTGGGTAAAAGAAGAAATAAAACGTGAATTTAAAAAATTCCTAGAAACAAATGAGACTAAAAACATAACATAACAAAATCTTTGGGACACATCGAAAGCACTGCTGAGAGGACAATTTATTGCAACAAATGCGCACATCAAAAAGGAGGAAAAAAACAAAATTAACACACAAATACAGCATCTCCAACAATTAGAAATAGACCAGCAGAGGAAACCTAAAGTCACAAAAATAAAAGAAATAATAAAGACAAGAACAGAAAGCAATGACATGGAAAACAGAAAAACTATAGAAGGAATCAACAGAACAAGAAGCTGGTTCTTTGAAAGGATTAAAAAATTGACAAAGCATTGACAAAAGTAACAAAAGAAAAGAGGGAGAGGACACAAAGAACTCACATTAGAAAGTACAGGGGCGATGTCACAACGGAACGGAACGAAATCAATAGGATAATAAAATAATACTATGAAGAGTTGTATTCCAAAATATTTGAAAACTTAGACAAGATGGATATATTTCTAGAAAAACATGACATACAAAAATTACTCAGAGTGAAGTAGAAAGCTTGAACAGACCTATAACAAAAGAAGAAAATGATCATGGCATCAAAAAACTCCCAACCAAAAGAAATTCAGGCCAAGATGGCTTCACGGGCAAGTTCTACCAAGCATTCAGGGAAGAACTGACACTATTTCTACTCAAATTATTCCAGAGTATAGAAGAGGATGGAAAACTCCCTAATACTTTTAATGAAGCTAGCATAACCTTCACACCAAAACTAGGGAAGGACATCACTAAGTAAGAAAATTACAGACCAATACCTCCCATGGACATAGGTACAAAAATTTCTCAACAAAATCCTAGCTAACAGAAACCAACAGCCCATCAAAAAAATAATAGATCATGACCAAGTGGGTTTCATAAAAGAGATGCAATGATGGCTCAATATTAGAAAAAATATCAAGGTAATTCACCATGTAAATAAGAAAAAAGAAAAGAACCACATGATCATATTGATTGATGCAAAAAAGACATTTGAAAAAATTCAACATCCATTCCTAATAAAAACACTCAACAAAGTAGGCATTGAAGGGAAATTCCTCAACATAAGCAAGAGCATATTATAAAACCAATAGCCTACTTCACTCTGAATAGAGGGAAACAAATCTTCCCTCTGAAAACGGGAACCAGACAAGCATGACTTTTGTTACCACTCTTATTCAACATTGTTTTGGAAGTTTTAGCTAGAGCTATACAGTATGATAGAGAAATTAAAGGCATCCAAATTGGCAAAGAGGAAGTAAAACTCTCTATTTACACACAATATGATCCCATGCATAGAAAACCCCCAACACTCAGTAAAAAAAACTTACTAGACCTCACTGGAAGATTCAGCAAAGTGGCAAGGTTTAAGACCAACATACAAAAATCAGTTGGATTATTGTATAGTAACAACGACAGCCCTGAAATGGACATTAGCCAAGCGATACCATTTACAATCGCCGCACAAAGGATGAAATATTTAGGAATAAATGCAACCAGAGAAACAAAGCATTTATACAAAGAAAGTTACAAACCTCTACTATAAGAAACCAAAAGAGACTTACAGAAGTGGAAGTTTATACCATGTTCCTGGATAGGAAGACTCAACATGATGAAAATGTCAGTACTACCCAAAGTAATTTACACATATAATGAAATCCCAATCCAGATTTGACCAATATCCTTCAAAGAGATGGAAAAGTCAGTTACTAACTTTATACGGAAAGCAAAGAGACCCAGGATAAGCAAAGCAGTGCTTAAGAGGAAGAACAAAGTTTGGGGCCTCTCACTCCCCAATTTCAAAATTTATTAATGGCTACAGTGGTGAAAACAGCCTGGTACTGGTACAATGAAAGATACTGATCAATAGAACTGAATTGAGAATCTAGAAATTAACCCATCCACATACAGCCAACTGATTTTTGACAAAGTGCCTAGATATATTGCATGGGAAGGAGATAGCCTCTTTAACAGATGGTGCTGGCAGAACATGAAAGTGATATGCAAAAGATTTAAACAATATCTTTGCCTCACTCCCTATACAAAAATGAACTCAACATGGATTAAATATCTAAATGTGAATCCCAAAATTATGAAGGTCATCAATGAAAAAATAGGGACAAATATGAAGGTTATAATTCAGGGCATTTTGAAAATTATACAAACAAAAGTAGACAAAATAGATGATTGGGACATATTAAAAATTAAAAATGTATGTGCATAAAAAGACTTCACCAGAAGAATAAAAAGAAAACCCATAGAATGGGAAAAAAATATTTTGCAACAATACATCAGATAAGGGACTCATTTCTAAATTACATAAGAAACAACAACAATTCTATAAGAAAAAGACAAATAACTCAATTTAAAAATGGGTATAGGATATGCACAGACACTTCACCAAGGAGGAGATCGGGGCAGTCAACAAACATATGTAGAAATGTTCATGATCACTAGTCATTAGAGAGATGCAAATCGAAACTACAATGAAATATCATCTCACACCAGCAATAACAGCAAAGATTAAAAAAAAAAAAAGTAGAAGACAATAAATGCTGGTGAGGATGCAGAAAGACTGGGACCCTCTTACATTGTTGGTGGGATTGCAAAATTGTCCAAACACTCTGAAAAGCAATATGGCATTTCTTCAGAAGTTTGGAAATAGAAAATGATCCAGCAATTCCTCTACTTGGTATTTACCCACAAAATATATGAGCCATAACATAAGTAGATATATATGCACACCAATGTTCATTGCAGCACAAGTTACAATAGCAAAAAGAGGGAGACAGCCTAAATGCCCTTCAATTGAAGAATGAATGAACAAACTGTGGTACATACACACAATGGAATACTATGCTACCTTGAAGAACAAGGAAGCTGCAAGCCACCGTATAATATGAATGAACCTTGAGTACATTGTGCTGAGTGAAATTAGTCAGTCACAAAAGCAAAAATACTGCATAAGACCATTATTATAAAAGACTTAGAAAAAGAACTCTCTCAAAAAGGAAAAACCAAAACACCCAACCTAGCACTTCAAAACATCCTAAAGAGAGTTCTTTGGACTGAAAATCAACATGAACAGACAACAGCCAGATATTGACACACTTGGCAACACCACCTGGACACGAGTCGACAGATAGAAGAGTGCAGAATAGAGCATAATTACAACAACTAATTCAGAAGACCTGGGAGGTCAGTCAAAGAAAAAATGATAACATGGTTAAAGAAGGGAAAAATATAGGAAAACAGATCCAAGTGGTGAGGAGGTCAGGTACATTGCAAAATAAAATAGACAGTCTCAAATAGGGGAGAAAATCAGTAAATCATAGGGTAACCTCAAAGAAAAGTAATACTTCACAGCCTAAGAAGACAATGAAGATATAAGAAGAATATGTAAACATTTAAAAAGAAGCAAATGTTAAGAAAGAACACTAAAAACATGAACTCAGTACAGGAAGGCATGCATAATAAAGGAACCAAGAGTACCACACAAAAAATAACATAATGACAGCAATTAAGTCATACCTATTGATAATTACACTGAATGTCAATGGATTAAATGCACCAGTTAAGAGAAAGAATGTGGCAGAATGGATAAGAAAACAGGAGCCGCCAATATGCTGCTTACAAGCGACACACCTTACACACAAAGACAAAAACAGATTAAAAGTCAAAGGATAGAAAAAATATATATTCCAAGTTAACTGCAATAAAAAGTAATCAGAAGTAGCATTATCAATCTCTGATAAAATAAACTTTAAGACAAAAACCAGCATAAGAGATAAAGAAGTACACTATCTCATGATTATTAAGTGTCAATCAAACAAGATGACATAACCATAATAAATGTCGATGCTACCAATGAAAGAACCCCAAGATATATAAGAACAAAATAGACAAATCTACAATCATAGTGAGATATTTTAACACACCACTTGAGAAAAAGAACAGAACAACCGGAAAGAAACTCATTAAAGATAAGGAAGAACTAAACAACACAAGCAACCAACTTGACCTCATTGTTTTGTACAAAGCATTCGACCCATCAACAGAACTATACACGTTCTTTGCCAATGCATATGGAACATTCTCCAGAATAGAACATGTGTTAGGCCACAAAACAAGGTTCTATAAATTTACAAACATCAAAATATTACAAAGCAACTTCTCAGACCACAATGGTATAAAATTACATATCAACAATAGGAAGATTAAAGAAATAAAGTCAAAAACATGGAAACTGGATAACACCCTGCTTAAAAGCTAGTAGGTATTAGAAGAAATTAAATGTGAACTCACAAAGTTCCTAGAAACCAATGAGAAGGAAAGCATAGCATACCAAATCTTTGGGACACAGCAAAAGCAGTGCTGAGAAGACAAATTATTGCAATAAATGAACACATCCAAAAAGAAGAAGGAACCAAAATAAAGACATTAACACAGCATCTCCAACAGTTAGAAACAGACCAAAGTTAGAAACAAACAACAAAAAAAAGAGCCTACAGTCACCAGAAGAAAAGAAATAATAAACATAAAAGCAGAAATAAACGAGATAGAAAATAGAAAAAAAAATTATAAAAAGAATAAAATGGACAAGAAGGTGATTATTCAAAAGGATTAATACAATTGACAAACCATTGCGAAACCTAACCATAGAAAAGAGGGAGATGACACAAATAGACCACATGTATGATGTCAAATAGAACCAATGGAAATAAAAAGAATAATAGCAGAATACTATGAAGAGTTACGAATCGGGCTGCGAACCACAAGGTCAGCAGTTCGAAACTACCAGCTGTTCCGTGGGAGAAAGATGAGGCTTTCTGCTCCCGTAAAGATTTATAGCCTCGAAAACCCTGTACAGGGTCGCTATGAGTCAGAACCGACTCCACGGCACATAACAACAACAACAACAACATGAAGAGTTGTACTCCAACAAATTTGAAAACTTAGAAAAGGTAGATACTTTTTTATATGAAATACGACCTTCCTAAACTTACAGAGAGTGAAATACAAAACTTAAACCAACCCATAACAAAAGAAGAAGTTGATCATATCATAAAAAAAAACTCCCAACCAAAAAAAGCCCAGCTGAGTTTTACCAAACATTCTACTCAAATTATTCTGAAATACAGATGATGTAAAACGTCCTAATACATTATATGAGGCCATCATAAACCTCATACCAAAATCAAGAAGGGACATCGCTAAGAACGAAAATGATATACAAATATCCCTCATGAACATAGATGTAAAATTTCTCAACAATATCCTAGCCGACAGAATTCAACAACACATCAAATAAATAATGCAACATAACCAAGTGGGATTCATATCAGGGCTCTAAGGATGGTTCATCATTAGAAAAAAAAAAAAAATAAATCAATGTATTTTGCCATATAATAAAAGAAAAGGACAAGAACTATATGAGTATATCAAATGATACAGAAAAATCTTTTGACAAAATCCAACATCCGTTCCTGATAACAACACTCAATAAAGAAGGAATTGAAGGGAAATTCCTCAGCATTATTGAGAGCATATATACAAAGCCAACAGCCACCATCAATTTCAATGAAGAGTAACTGAACGTCTTTCCTTTGTGAACAAGAACCAGACAAAGGAGCTCTTTATCACCACTCCAATTCAACACTGTTTTGGAACTCTTAGCCAGTGCTTTAAGGCAGGATAGGCAAATTAAAGGCATCTAAATCCACAAAGAGGAACTAAAATACTCTCCATTTGAAACCGATATGATACTATACATAGAAAACCCCAAAAACTTAGCAATAAAACTACTGGACCTCACTGGAAGATTCAGCAAAGTGGCAGGTAAAAGATGAGCATACATAAATCATTTGGATTCCTCTGTACTACTGATGACAGCACTGAAAAGGAAATTAAGAAAGCAATATTATTTACAATAGCCTCCTTAAGAAGTAAATTTATCCAGAGAAACAAACGACATATACATAGAAAACTACAAAAATTACTACAAGAAACCAAAAGAGACCTACAAAAATGACAGACTATACCATGCTCCCAGAAAGGAAAATGTAACACTGTGAAACTGTCAATACTCCACAAAGCAATCTACACATATAATGCAATCCTAATCCAGATTTCAAGGGCATTAATCAAAGAGATGGAAAAAAAAATATTTACAAACTTTATATAGAAACAAAAGAGACCCAGGATAAGTAAAGCACTACATAAGAAGAGGAACAAAGTTGGAAGCCTCTCACTCCCTAATTTAAAAAAAATTTAGTACATAGCTACTGTGGTCAAAACATCCTGGTAATAATAAAATGAATGACACATAGATCAATGGAACAGAATCTATTAATCCAGAAATTGACCCATGCACACACAGCCAATTGATCTTTACCAAAGGCCTAAGAACGTTGCGGGGGAGGAGATTATCCCTTCAACAGATGGTGCTAGCAGAACTGGGAATCAATATACAAAAGATTGAAACAAGACCTTCACCTCATACATATACAAAAATCAACTCAGCATGGAATAAAGATTTAAATGTGAATACCATATTTATAAAGATCACCAATGAAAAAATCGAGACAAATTTAATGGCTCTATTACAGAGCATTCACAGACAACCAAACATTATGAAAATTACACAAATGAAAGAATAAAAAAATAGAGTATTGGGACAAAAATTAGAAACATATGTGCATCAAAAGACTTCACCAAAAAACTTAAAAGGAGCCCACAGAATGGGAAAAAAATCTTTGGAAATTACATATAAGACACGTGACTTATTTCTAAAATATGTAGGAAACTACAGCACCTCCAAAAGTAAAAGAAAAATAACCCAATTTAAAAAGGGCATAGAACATGAAAGACACTTCACAAAGGAAGAAATTAAGGCAGCCAAAACCATATGAAGAAATGTTCATGATTATTAGCCATTGTTGTTGTTAGGTGCCATCGAGTTGTTACCCACCCATAGTGACCTTATGCACAGCAGAAAGAAACATTGTCCAATCCTGGGTCAACCTCACTACTGTTGTCAAGTTTGAGGTCATCGATTTTGTGACTTGGCCAATCCACCTCCTTGGGATTCTTCCTCTTTTTTCTCTGACCCCCTACCTTATCAAACATGATACCATTCTACAGCGACTGCTCCCTCCTGACAAAATATCCAAAGTATGAGAGACGAGAGACGAAGTTTAGCTATCTTGGACTCTAAAGAGCACTCTGGCTGCACTACTTCCAAAACAGATCTATTGGTTCTTTTGGCACCCCCGTGGCACTTTCAATATTCTTCTCCAACACCATAACACAAAAGCATCAATTCTTCTATGGTCTTCCTAATTTACTGTCCAGTGTTTGCATGTATATGACATTATTGAAAATAGCATGGCTTGAGTCAGGCGCACCTTAGTCCTCAAGATTATATCTTTGCTCTTCAACACTTAAAAAGATCTTTTGCAGCAGAATTACCTATTGCAATATGTCATTTGATTTCTTGACTGCGGCTTCCATGAGTGTTGATAGTTGATCCAAGAATAATGAAGTCCTTGACAAATTCAAACTTTTCTCCAATGATAAGAATGTTGTTTATTGCTCCAGAGGTGAGGATTTTTGTTTTCTTGGCATTGGGATATAATCCATACCGAAGGTTGCGCTCTTTGATCTTCATCAGTAAATGTTTTAAGTCCTCTTAACTTTCAGCTAGCAAGGTTGTATCATTTGCATATCACAGGTTGTTAATGAGTCTTCCTCCAATCCTGATGCCACATTTTTCTTCATATAACCCAGCTTTTCAGATGATTTGCTCAGCATACAGGTTAAATACATATGGTGAAAGAATACAACATTGTCACACACCTTTCTTAATTTTAAAAACATTCAATGTTCCCATGTTCTGTTTGAAAAACTGCCTCTAGGTCCAGGTACAGATTACTCATGAGCACAATTAAGTGTTCTGGAATACTCATTCTTTGTAATATTATACATAGGTTGTCATGATCCACACAATTGAAAGCCTTTGCGTACTCAGTAAAGCACAGGTAAACATATTTCTGATATTCTCTGATATCAGCCAAGATCCATAGGACATTAACAATGATATCCCTTGTTCCATGGCCTCTTCTGAATCTGGCTTGAATCTCTGGAAGTTCTCTGTCAATATATGATTGTAGCTGTTTCTGTATTACCTTTAGCAAAACTTTACTCGCATGAGATATCAAAGAGATTGTTCGATGATTTCTGCATTCCATTGGGTCACCTCTATTTGGAATGGGCACAAATATGGATCTCTTCCAGTCAGTCAGCCAGATAGTTGTCTTCCACCTCACTTTCTTGAAAGATTTTAAATATTATTCCATCAATTCCTAGTGCCTTGTTCATTCCAATTCCTTCAATACACCTTGTGCTTCCTCAGTATCTTTGGCTCTTGATCATATGCTACCTCATGAAATGGTTGAATATTAACCATTTCCTTTTGGTACAGTGACTCTGTGTATTCCTTCCATCTTCTCTTGATGCTTCTGCCCAATAATTTGCCCAGAGAATCTTTCAATAATGAATGGTGAGGCCTGAAATTTTTCTTCAGTTCCCCCAGCTTGTTTATTGGTCCTGTGGTGAGAATTTTGTTTTCTTTTTCTTTTCTTTTTTTTAATGTTTTATTGTGAATTGTGCAATAGTCTTCATGGGAGAACATCAGCTTTACATTCATTCCATCATCCATCATTTCATTGGCATAGTTACCATCCCATCCATGCATCCTCACCCAACCAAGGGGTGTACCATGTAAGCCTGCACCTCCTCCACCACAGTCCTCAGCCCCTTTCCATCTCCTGATCCTGAGTCCCCAGCCAC
>NW_006409052.1:260693-262378 GCF_000296735.1 Chrysochloris asiatica | reverse complement strand
CATTTTGGGTAGCCAATGTCCAAGTTGCCCATCCCTGTCTACCCTTTGTGTGGAGGGAGTGGGAATAGTTCTTGCAGCAGGGATTTGTTTCCTCTTTTGAGCTACTGCATTCATAGGTGTAGGTCCTGTTTATCGAATTGTATCAGATGACACTTTTTTCCTCTTCTTTCTTCTTCAGGTTGAGCTCTGTTATCAATCTTTCAGTCATTGAAGCCAAGTCAAATGGGTATCATCTGCAAGTGTGGGTGTTCTTACATCTGTCCGGCCTCTTTTTATTGGCTGGCCGCCCCGCTCTCCACTCTAGATCTCTGTGGCTGTGTCATTGACTCTGATCCCATGAGACCCCAGATGTTGCCTCGTTACTGGCCTACCAGGTCTCCACCCGGGGTCACAGTAGTTTGCTGAACAATGTAGGGCTAAGCTCACCACTTCATTGATGTTCTTCGGTCACCACCCCCTGCTGGGTGACGTGCGTGGTTGTCAGTCAAAGCGTGTATTTCCCTTGCGTCTTAGTCTTGGAAGAGCATTTGCACTGAGAGGATCTGACCACTTGCCTTTATGTCTCCTGGGCAAGCCACCTGTATGTTCTTGTGGTAACAGTTCGACTGCCCTTATTGTTTTGTGTTTTACCTGTAGGTCCTTCTTTCAAGAAGTATATTCTGGTTTTCTGGCTGGTCTGCTCGTCCTTTCAAGTAGAAAAATTTCCGGTCTCTGAAGGTCTGGATGTGGTTCGAGCTTCCACCTATGCTCCCATGTAATGCAGATGCTCCTCAGTAAACCTCCTTCACTGGACAATTGTAGCCCCATTTTAGGTCTTCTAATCAGTTATAGATAGAAGATGGTCTTACAAGCTTTCCATGTTGATATTTCTGGTTATTCCTTTCTCTCCCCCTCCAGTGTCTGTTTTCTAATGTATTGCAAGGAAAACCATGATACAAAAGGCAGCCAAGCATCTTAACATTATTCCCCCCCTTTTCCCCATTCCATCCATGTCTGAGATTCTGTATTCCAGAGCCCTGTTGTTCCAAAGCTGTGCCTACATCATTTTTTACCTCTGTGCCATTTAACCGATTTATACCTGTCTATTTGTTCTCCCATCTCCTTTGTTCTTCAATTCCCCTCTCCCTACTTGTATATTGCCCCCCTACACAATACCCAAATTATCTTGTGTCTATTCCCTGCCCTGTGCTCCACCTTCCCCTCCCACCCCTATCCCTACCCCTAGCAATCCACCAAGAATCCACTTTAGTGGATTAGTATGGGTTATTTTTCTTAGTCTTTTACATTAGTGGTCCTATGCTGTATTTTTCCTTTTGTGACTGACTAATTTCACTCAACATAATAGCCTTAAGGTTCATCCATGTTAGGAAGTGGCATGCAGCTTCCTTGTTATTTTTCTAGGTAGCATAATACTCCATTGTGTGTATGTACCACAGCTTGGGCACTTTGGCTGACTACATCTTTTTGCTATTGTAAATAGTGCAGCTATGAACATTGGTGTGCATATATCTTTCTGTGTTGTAGCTCATTTGTCTTGTGGGTAAATACCCAGTAGTGGAATTGCTGGATCGAATGGTATTTCTATTTTCAACCTTCTGAGGAAGCGCCATATTGCTTTCCAGAGAGGTAGGACCATTTTGCAGTCCCACCAGCAATGCAGGAGTGTCCGAATCTCTCCACATCCC
>NW_006409052.1:251510-260330 GCF_000296735.1 Chrysochloris asiatica | reverse complement strand
ATTTTGTCTATTTTTGTTTGTGTATTTTTCAGAATGTGTGGCAGTCTGAATATTCCCTGAATTAGCACCCTCCCGTTTGTCCCTATTTTTTCATTGATGATCTTCATAATTTTAGGATTCACATTTACACAGTGAATCAATCTTTTACACATCACTTTTCAGTTATGCCAGCACCATTTGTTAAAGAGACTGTCTCTTCCCCATGCAATGTGCCTAGGCACTTTGTCGAAAATCATTTGACTGTAAGTGGTTGGATTAATATCTGGATTCTTGATTCTATTCCATTGATCAATGTACCTTTCATTATACTAGTACCAGGCTGGTTTGACCACCATAGCCATATAGTAAGGTTTGAAATTGGGGAGTGAGAGACCTCCAACCGTGTTCTTTCTTTTAAGCAGTGCTTTGCTTATTCTGGGTCTCTTTCCTTTCCATATGAAATTACTAATTGTCTTTTGCTTGTCTTTGAAGAATGTTGTTGGAATCTGAATTGGGATTGCATTGTATGTGTAAATTGCTCTGGGTAGTATTGACATTTTTATGATGTTGAGTCTTGCTATCCAGGAACATGGTATGTTCTTCCACTTCTGTAGGTCTTTTTTGGTTTCTTGTAGTAGTGTTTTGTAATTTTCTTTGTATAAGTCCTTTTTTTCTCTGGTTATGATTATTCCTAAGTATTTCATCCTTTGTGTGGTTATTGTAAATGGTATTGCTTTCCTAATGTCCTTTTCATCACTATTGCTGTTGCTGTTATTGTTGTTGTTAAGTGCCGTGGAGTCGGTTACAACTCATTGCAACCCTGCACAGGGTTTCCGAGGCTATACATCTTTACGGAAGCAGAATGCCTCATCTTTCTCCCACGGAACCACTGGTAGTTTCGAACTGCTGACCTTGCGGTTCACAGCACAATTCGTAACCACTACGCTACCTATATTGCTGTTGCTGTAGAGAAATCCAATTGATTTCTGTATGTTAATCTTTTACCCTGCCACTTTGCTGAATCTTTTGATGAGGTCTAATAGTTTTGTTTTTTTTTTTTTTACTGAGTCTTTAGGATTTTCTATGTATAGGATCATATCGTCTGCAAATAGGGAGAGTTTTACTTCCTCTTTGCCAATTTGGATGTTTTTAATTTTTTCATCATGCCGTATAGCTCTAGCTAAAACTTCCAGCACAATATTGAATAGGAGCGGTGATAAAGGGCATCCTTGTCTGTTTCCTGTTCGCAGGGGGAAGATTTTCAGTTTCTCTCCACTGAGTGTGATGTAGGCTCTTGGTTTTGAATATATGCTTTTGATTATGTTGAGGCGTTTCCCTTCAATTCCTACATTGTTGAGTGTTTTTATCAGGAATGGATGTAGGATTTTGTCGAATGCTTTTTCTGTATCAATCGATATGATCATATGGTTGTTCTCTTTTTTCATATTTATATGGTGGATGATGTTGATTGTTTTTCTAATGTTGAACCAACTTTGCATCCCTTTTATGAAACCCACTTGGTCATGATGTATTATTTTTTTGATGTGCTGTTGGATTCTGTTGGCTAGAATTTTGTTGAGGATTTTTGAGTCTATGTTCATGAGGGATTATTGGTCTGTAATTTTCTTACTTAGTGATATCCTTTCCTGGTGCTGATATGAGGGTTATGCTTGCTTCATAGAAAATATTAGGGAATTTTCCATTCTCTTCTATGTTCTGGAGTAATTTGAGTAGAATTAGTGACAGTTCTTCTCTGAATGTTTGGTAGACCTCTACCGTAAAGCCATCTGGGCCTGGGCTTTTGTTGGTCGGGAGTTGTTTGATGACCTGGTCAATTTCTTCTTTTGTTATGGGTTTGTTCAAATTTTCTACTTCAGTCCAAGTAAGTTTAGGTAGGTTGTGTTTTTCTAGAAATATATCTATCTCGTCCAAATTTTCAAATTTGTTGGAGTACAGCTCTTAGTAGTATTCTATTATTATCTTTTTTATTTCATTTGGTTCTGTTGTGACTTCCTCTGTGTGGTTTCTAATGTGATTTGTTTATGTCCTCTCCCTTTTTTCTTTAGTTAGTTTTGCCAATGGTTTGTCAATTTTATTAATATTTTCAAAGAACCAGCTTCTTGTCTTGTTGATTCTTTCTATGTTTTTTTTTGGTTTTCCGTCTCATTTATTTCTGCTCTTATCTTTATTATTTCCTTTCTTTGGGAGACTGTAGGTTCCCTCTGCTGGTCTGCCTCTAATTTTTGAAGATATTGTGTTAGTGTGTTGATTTTGGCTCTTTCCTCTTTTTGGATGTGTGCATTTATTGCAATAAATTGTCCTCTCAGAACTGCTTTCATCGTGTCCCAAAGATTTTGATATGTTGTGTTTTCATTCTCGTTTATTTCCAGAAACTTTGTGAATTCACATTTAATTTCTTCTTTTACCCAGTTGCTTTTCAGCAGGGTATTGTTCAGTTTCCAGGTCTTTGATTTTATTGATTTGGCCTTCTTATTGTTGATTTCTAGTTTTATGGAATTGTGGTCTGAGTAGATCCTCTGTAGAATTTTGATGGTTGTGAATTTATGGAGGCGTACTTTTTGTCCTAACACGTGGTCAATTCTGGAAAATGATCCATGCTCACTGGAGAAGAACGTGTATTGTGCTGTTGTTGGATAGAATGTTCTGTATACATCTATGAGGTCAAGTTGGTTGATTGTGTTGTTAAGTTCCTCTGTAGCATTGTTGAGTTTCTTTCTGGTTGTTCTATCCATTTTCGAGTGTGGTGTGTTGAAATCTCACACTATAATTGTGGACTTATCTATTTCCTTCTTCAATTCCATTAAGGTTTACTTCATGTATCTTAGTGTTCTTTCAATGGGGGCGTATATATTTATTATAGTTATGTCGTCTTGCTCGATTGACCTTTTAATTGTAAACTAGTGTCCTTCCTTGTCTCTTATGCTGATTTTCATCTTAAAATTTACTTTGTCAGAGATTAATGTAGTGACCCCCTGCTTGTCTAGTGTTACAGTTGGCTTGGTAAATTTTCTTTCATCCTTTAACTTTTAGTCTGCTTTTGTCCTTGTATGTAAGGTGTGTCTCTTGCAGGCAGTATATTGATGGATCTTGTTTTCTTATCCATTCTGCTACTCTTTGTCTCTTCACTGGTGCATTCAATCCATTGACATTCAGTGTAATTATTGATAAGTACGAATTGATTGTTGTCATTATGTTACTTTTTTGGCAGTGCTGATCGTTCTTTGGTTCTGCTTTCTTTCTTGTGTTGGCTTTATGTCTTCTGAGTTGTTTTTGGTCTGTTTCCTCCTAGTTTCTCTGTTTGTTTGATCTCCTTGGGAATTCATTTTTATGATATGTTGTGGAGTGTTAGCTTTCTTTGGGATTACCTTGAAGTCTACTAACTTTTCTCTGCATTTAGGATACTCCATTGTAACCTGTAATTTACCTGGAATCCTCATCACCTGGGCTTCCATTGCTGCATTTGTCCCTTCTTTGACATTGATGTTTTTGGCCTTCAGTTGATCTCCCTGTTCTTTTGATTTTGTCATTGTAGTCTCATTCTGTTCTGGACTCTGCTATCTGTTGGGTGAGTTCCAGGTGGTGTTGACATACTTGTGAACCTCTGTTTGTTGTCTGTTCTTGTTGGTTCTCTGTCCTCAGAACTCCCTTTAGGATGTTTTGAAGTGCAGGGTTGGTTTAGATAAAATCTCTCAAATTCTGTTAATCCCAGAATGTTTTGATTGAACCATCATATTTGATTGATAGTTTTGCTGGATAGACACTTCTTGGTTGACAGTTGTTTTTCTTGCTGATCTTTGTATATGTCTCCCCATTGCCTTCTTGCCTGCATGTTTTTTTTCTGAATAGTCAGAGCTTAATCTTATTAGCTTGCCTATGTAGGTTATAATTCTCTTCTCCCTGGCTGCTTTTAATATTCTTTCCTTGTCTTTGATCTTTGAGAGCTTGATTATTTTATATCTTGGAGATTTTCTTTTGGGGTCTATCCTTCCTGGATACCTTGGGCTTCTTGAATGCTTATCGTTTCATCTTTCAAGATGTTAGGGAAATTTTCTTCCAGAAGCTCTTCCACTATCTCTTCTGTGGATTTCTTTGTTTCTTTTTGTTCTGGAATGCCAATAATTCTTACATTATTCCTCTTCATGTTATCCAGCATGAATCTTAGACTCTCTTCTGATTGTTTTATCCTTTTAGCTGCTTGTTCTTCTACCTTGGCAGTATTGAGAGATTTGTCTTCTAGTTCGCTAAGTATGGCTTCCATCTCTTCTAGTCTGCTCCTTCCCCTTTTCAGGCTATTGTCTATTTCTGATATCTTATTATTGATCACCTGGACATTTTTTTGCATGTTTTGAATTGTTGCCAATGCTGTGTCAATCCTATTTGATTGTTCCTGGAGAATTTTTTTTACTTCTTCCTTATTTTCCTCAACCCCTTTTCGGATTATTTGAATTTGTTTTCATATCATTCTTCTGAATTCCCTCTCAGGCATATGTAAAACCCACTCCTCCTCCTCTATGAAGGCTGTGTCTGTCTCCAGTTCATTTGCATCAGCATCTTTCTTCTGTTTTTGGACTTGCTTTGATAGAGTTGATTGCTTCTTATTGGTCATGGTTATTCTTTTGTTATTATTATTATTGTTATTAATGTTATCAGGAGATGGGCTTCCCTTTTCGTCTTTAATGCATGGCAAATGTTGTTGGGTCTCGTATAAGTGGTGGAGTATTATGTTGTAGCTTGGCTATATGGCTATGAATGCTACTTCTTCTTATGGGATGCAGGGAGTATAAGTTCCCACCTCCAGGATGGATGTGTAGTCAACAAAAACTCTCCTTGCATGGGTGCACTGTACCTAGCTGATTTTTATTGGGATCTCAAGCCAGGGCAGGAAGACTTGGGGTGGGTGGAAGTTATATCATCTCTGGTCCTTCTGGGAGACGCCACTTTCTGAGCGGGCTGGCCCTGGTCCTGCTCTCTAAACTCTGCAGTCTTAGGAGTGACTCGTGGTGCCCACAGGAAAGAGTCCCAAATTACTCACTTTTCTTTATCCTTGTTAGCACGGTTTCTCAAAAATGTGAGTCCAGGAGGGTTTTTGATAGTTTAAAAGCCATGGGACTGGTATATGAACGTTTTCTTTGTGAGATACACTTCTAGCTAGGAGTGGGGGCAAGGGGCATAGCTGCAGCAACAGATGGGGGATGATGGGTGACGTCAAGAAGCCGCTGCAGCCTTTATTACACTCTCTAGAATTTCTCACAATCTCCGTGCGTGGGTGAGCTGCACCCGGCTGATTTTTATTGGGGTCTCAAGTCAGGGTGGGGACACTTGGGGGTGGGAGGAAGTTATATCGCCTCTGGCCCTTCTGGGAGACGCCACTTTCTGAATGGGCCAATCCTGGATCCACCCTCTAAACTCTGCTGTCGTGGGAGTAACCTGCAGTCCCCACAAGAAAGAGTCCCAAAATACACACTTTTCTTTATCCTTATTAGCACAATTTCTCAAAAATGTGAGTCCAGGAGAGTTTATGATAGTTTAAAAGCCATGGGACTGGTCTATGAATGTTTCCTTTGTGAGATCCCACTCATTTTTTTCCTGCCGGAGCAAGTCCCTACCTTTTCTGGCTGTCTGGCCATGCCAGAAGTTTAGAATTTTTGTTTTCTTGACATTGAAATGTAATCCATACCAAAGGCTGTGCTTTTTGATCTTCATCAGTAAATGTTTTAAGTCCTCTTCACTTTTAGCAATCAAGGTTGCATCATCTGCATATGGCAGGCTGTTAATGAGTCTTCCTGTGAGTAAAGTTTTACTAAATGTAATGCAGAAACATCCACAAACATACATTTACAGAGAACTTCCAGAGATTCAAGCTGGATTCAGAAGATGTCATGGAATGAGGGCTATCATTGCTGATGTCTGATGGATCTACACTGAAAGTAAAGAATACCAGAAAGATGTTTACCTGTGCTTTATTTACTATGCAAAGGCTTTCAATTGTGTGGATCATGACAACCTTTGGACAATATTGTGAAGTATGAATATTCCAGAACACTTAATTGTGCTCTTTAGCAATCTGTACATGGACAAAGAGGCAGTTGTTTGATCAGGTATGGGAAAACTGAATTGTTTAAAATTAAGAAAGGTGTACGACATAGTTGTATTCTGTCTCCATACTTATTCAACCTGTATGTTGAGCAAATTTACCAAGAAGGTGGGTTATATGAAGGAAAACATGGCATCAGGATTGGAGGAAGAAATATTTTATGATCTAGTAATTCCTGTACTTCGTATATATCCACAAGAAATATGTGCCATAACTTGAGTAGATATATGCACACTAATGCTCATAGCTGCACTATGCACAATAACAAAAAGATGAAGACAAACTAAGTGACTATTAAAGAAGAATGGGTAAACTGTGGTATTTACAATGGTATATTATTCTATCTTGAAGAAGCTGTACGCCACCCCAAAACATGGATGAACTTTAAGGATATTTTTCTGAATGAAATTAGTCAGTCACTGAAGGAGAAATATTGAATCAGATCATTATTGTACTAGATTAAGAAGAGATAAACACAGTAAAAGTAAGAAAAAGGAAAATGAAAAAAATATTTGTTGCTTATAGGTTGGTTGGAGTGTGGAAAGAGGGAGGCACAATAGAGCATTGGGTAAGGGATAGACACATCAGAGTTCAGATGTTGGGATTGGCAATACACAAAAAGTGGGAAAGGGAAAGAAGAACAGCATAGATAGAAGAACACTTAGACAGGCTTGCATGTGCTAAATGCTACAGAGGAATTAGTAATGAATGCTCAGCCAAGGAACAAAAGGACCCTGTGATACAGGGGTTGAGACATAGTCTGAATATGTGAAAGATGGGAAATACTGTTAAGATGCTTGACTGTATTATAAATATTAGTTTCCCTTAACTATTATTGTAAAATAAGAAGCTCTGGTAGCATAGTGGTTACAAATCAGGCTGTGAATTTCAAGGTCCGCAGTTCAAAACTACCAGCTGTTCCATGGTAGAAAGATGAGGCTTTCTGTTCCTGTAAAGATTTACAGCCTCGGAAACCCTGTATAGGGTTGCTATGAGTCGGAACCGACTCCACAGCACACAACCACCATCATGAGTATTGTAAAATAGACACTTGAGAGGGATAGAAATGAAGACTGGGAAACATGATTACAGAAAACTCATAATCCTGCCTTCAGCCTATAACAGATTGGCATAACTAAAAGAGGTGCTAGATATTGCCCAGTGAAACAGGCTTCTTTCAGAGCCTTTGTAGTGTATAAGATCTTAGGTTGAATCCTGATCCATATTAAGAACCTTTTGAGATGGGAAATCCTCACTTTAAAAAGTAAGCAGACCAGTCTGAAGCAGCTAGAGGAGCATAAGAAACTTCTTGAAAGAAAGACCAACAGGGAAACCAACAATAAAAATGGTTGTCTGATTGGTTACGCTAAGAACAAGCAAGTTGTTCACCAGGGAACCATCAAGGCAAGCAATCAAGTCCTTTCAGGACAAACTCCCTCCCAAGACGAAAACTCAAAGGGAATACACGAGCAGGCGTGTAAGCTTGCTGGTGACTATGTTGGTCTGCTGGTGAGAGGAAGTGAGGAAAAAGCAACAATGAAGAGGTGGGCTGAGTCAGACCAAGTTACATAGTCCCCCATCGATATGAACAAGGATGCCCAAACTTGCAGATAATGACCATTGGACCTAGCTTCAACAGCTGGATGTTCAGAACCCAACTAGAGGAAGTAAAAGAGTAAAGGAAAAAAAAAAATTAAAGAAAACAAGTGTAAATCTCTATAGTCTGATTAACTTGAGCTATATTTATTAATGTAGTAGCTTAAAATACCAACCAAGAAGGTGGCAAGGATCATTCCTATCCCCTCTGTATACAAGGTTGGTAGGGATGGGCAACTTAGACACTGACTACCTAAAATGGGGATGCTTTAAAGGCATGAAGTGACTGGCTTACAAGTTTTCATAGGGAGTTTAGATTCATAGTGTGCTGGGGAAGATAGAAGACCTATATAGACAGGTCTGGTGAAAGGATATGGGGACAAGACTCTCAGTAGTGAGTAATTGTTATCATAATTAATTGAGATAGTTGCAATTGTAAAAGGAGAAGTTTTGTAGTAAAAAGGGTGAGTGGTCAATCTTACAATACTGGAGCTGAGGTACATGGGGCCATCAAAAGAGAAGTGCAGGAATGGAGTGTGGGACCCTACCTAGAGAAGCAGCAATTCCAGAGACGGAGGCAGAAGTGATGACATGGAAAGACAAGACAACTGAGGACTCTAGACTCATGGAGGCAGAAGGAATATGGGATGGTGGCCCTGGGGCAGGTGTGCTCTTTGCTGTTTGAATTGTATATATTCCTGAGTGTTTTGGTGCACATTGAAACAAACAAACAACAACAACAACAACAAAAAAAAAAGCAGAGGGAATACAAGCAAATACTGCTGAATGATGAAGTATATAGGGGATTATAATCATTGCAATGAAAGGAACTAATGTTCCTCCATGTAAACTATCACTCAATTCACACACCAGAAAAACTAAATATATATTTACATATATACATGTATATATCCAGGATGCTGGTGTACAAGAAGATGACCTTGGCAAAAGGTTTGGAAGAAGACTCATTAAAACAGCCTTTGATATGCAGATGATATGACCATGCTTGCTGAAAGCAAAGAAGACTTAATTAGCTACTGATAAAGATCAAAGACCAAAGCCTACAATATGGGTTGCATCTCAATGTAAAGAAATCAAAAATCTTCACTACTGGACCAGTAAATAACATC